>NW_026899023.1:0-70114 GCF_033153095.1 Gastrolobium bilobum
ATCTGTGTTTGCAGATTCTGAATGGAAGACTCAGTCCTCTGCTGGAACTGCAGATTGTTAGTGGCCATCTGTTTCATTAAATCCTCCAAAGAAGGGCCATTGCTACTAGCTTGCTGCTGCACTGGTGGCTGCTGCTGCATTGGCTGCTGAGGGGCAAATTGTCAAAAATTTTGCCTCTGTTGTGGAGGCACAAACTGCTGCCTCTGCTGGAATGGTAAATTTTGTTGACTCTGATATGGAACATTTTGCTGATTCTGGTTCCATCTGAGGTTAGGATGATTCTTCCAGCCAGGATTGTAAATGTTGAAGAATGGATTATTTTGCTGCTGGTGCTGGTGCTGTGGATTTCCAGGAAAAACTGCAGCAACAGACTGATCAACTTGGGAACCACTGTCATGTAAGGAAGGACAAGCACCCGTGGGATGAGAAGGATCACAACAGATGCCAAACGGGTTGTTTGTCTGTTGAGCAGAAGGTTGCACTGTCTGTGTCACTGCCAACTGCCTCACCATTGATGTCAACTCATCAAGCTTGTTCTCTATTCTCTGGTTATCTGTGCTTGATGCTCCTGCTGCTACCACTATTGGATTTTGCATTGGAGAAGTTTGCACTTGGAACACTGCACTGCTGTTTGCACTAGTGCCAAATTGTTGAGCATTAGCAGCTATCTCAGCAATCAGCTCCTTGGCCTCATTAGGTGTTTTATTGCTTAGGACTCCTCCACTAGCTGCATCCAGAAGGTTCCTATCCATAGGTAGCAGCCCTTCATAGAAGTAAACAAGCAGGAGATTGTCTGGAATTTGATGGTGTGGGCAGCTTGAACAAAGCCTTTTAAATCGCTCCCAATACTCATGCATGTTCTCCCCATTAGCTTGCCTTATGCCACTGATCTCCTTTCTGATTGAAGTGGCCCTGGATGAAGGGAAGAATTTCTCCAGAAACAATCTGGCCATGTCATTCCAGCTTACAATGGAGGAAGGTGGCAGGTAGTACAACCAGTCCTTAGCTCCACTGTCCAAAGAGAAAGGGAAAGCACGCAGCTTGATTTGTTCCTCATCCACCCCTGTTGGCTTCATAGTGCTGCAGACTATATGAAATTCCTTCAGATGTTTGTGGGGATCCTCACCTGCAAGACCATGAAACTTGGGCAGCAAGTGTATTAGTCCAGACTTAAGCTCAAAAGGTACAACAGGATTAGTATAACGAATACACAAGGGCTGCTCATTATCAACATTAGGAGCAGCCAATTGCTTAAGTGTTCTATCACCCATGATTTCAGAATCAAATAAATGACCAAACGAATAAAAACTATGTAAAGGACTCGAACAAACAGACTCGATAGACTTAACAGACTCTAAGGTATGCTCAGGAACAGCTCTACTGTAAGTCAACCTACGAGCTCTACTAGCAGCATACAATGATCTCTCTATCTCAGGGTCATATGCATATAAATCATCAACACTGGTATTACTCCTAGTCATGCATCATAGGCAAAGCATACAGCAGTAAAATCACAAAACGTACGATAAGACAATTTTTTTTTTTTTTTTTTTTTTGAAAATAGCAAACAGAAGCAAAATAAATCTACTAAAAATACTAAATGACCTCAGAATGCTATGGGACCAACTCTCCTAAACTCTAATTGACCCTACGAACTCAAAAATCAAATAAAATTTTTTCAAAAAATAAAATAAAATAGTAAACGAACGAATTCGGCGAGAATAGGGACTACGAGTTTTGACAGGGATGATCGTCTCCTTCAGCTCACCAATTTTCAGAGCGATCCAAGCAAGTTGAACAAGTTCAGAAATACCCGACACGTCCTGAAATGACAAAGAAACAGCAAGAACAGTTAGTAAACGACAGAATTTTGCAAAAATAAGGGTCACCTCACACTCATTTAGGGTGTGATTTATGCTCAGAAGGTCGAATTCCTTAGGGGAATAGAACTCCTGGAACCAATCGCTCAAACTAAAGTTTTACCGATTTCCCCAAATTTTTTTATTTTTTATTTTTGATTTTTTTTTCAAAAACGAAAATTAAAGAAAAAGAAGATGATCAAGAATCAGAAAACGATTTAGACCGATGCAATTTCCCCGGCAACGGCGCCAAATTTGACACGAGCTGTCGAACTCGCCAAATTAAAAATTAATTCTTTAGGGTTCAGAAAATTTTTGTAGTAAAGTGCAAACCCTAAGTCGTCTCTCAAGGAAATTGTTTGGGTAAAAATCGCTTATGATGACAGAAAATAAAAGGGGGGTTTGTTTTGATTTCAGTTTGATAATTTAAAAAGGCAGAATGTAAAATTGTATGTAAAATTCGTAATTAAAAATAACCAACCTAAGGTTTGGGTTCTATGGACGTCTTTCCTCGGATAAGAGGATATCAGAATCGTGATTGATTTGTCAATCGAATCAGAATCCTTATTTCCAATTGACAACCCTCTCTAAGCGATCGCTTAGCATTTGATCAAAGACGATGCTTCTACTCATACAATCGTAGAGTATCAACCCGCTTGATTTAAGGTCATAGGGTCAATCAACCTAATCATCAAATCTGATGATTAATCTCTTTCCATAATCGCAATCGCGAACCTCAGATTGAATATCCACGATCGCACGATATCAATCTGAGTTAGGAGGGGAAACAAAACTGATTTGAAATAAACGCAGATCCTCAAGACTAGTCCATGGAATCCATTACCCTTAGGTTGATTAAAAGGTTCTTAGCCTCGCATGGCTAAGGTAAACATAATTCAAAAAATAAGAAGAAGAAGAAGAACGCAATTGAATAAAAACTCAGAGAGAACTTCTCTGTTGTAAAAACTGACTCCTAAGGGTTTCCTAGAGTCCCCTTTAAATAGCCGTCACGCAGTATGGCTAGGGTTTCATCGCTTCAGCCCAAACATAAAATAAAAACCGAATAAAATAAAATGAAACAATAAAACTTGGCTTTGGGCCACTTAAGTAATTGGGTTTTAATTTAAATTACAAGCCCAATAGTCAAACAAAACTTCAGCAAAACACGTCCAACTTGGCGTCCGAAATCGACCATCTTCCATTCCGAATTGGGCTTTGAGCTCTTCATAAGAATTGTAGCTCTCTGTGTTATATGAAAAACCCAATAAGAACGGAGTAAATTCGACAACTATGGACCGAGATATGGCCAAAATACAGAAGTAACGTAAAGTTGACAAATTCTGACGAAAAAAATTAAACCCAATCAAAAACTAAAAACCTAAATTAACTCTAACAATCATTATTTTATTCAAATAAATCCTAAAAATACTAATCAAGAGTAACAAATAAGTGTAACAAAATATTTGTTATCACTCCTTCTGCACCAACTGTACCAATGCAGGCTTCAATTCGAAGTTATTTGGCTCTATTGTAGGGCGCACAACACTACCAATCAGAGGAATCACTGCAGGAGTCATGTAATCTCCCAGTGTCCTCTGTTCTGGTGTGGTTTGTGGTTCTCTGCCATTATTTCTTCTTGGTTGACAGCACTGGATTCACCCCTTTCTTGAAACTGTCTTCTTTGTCTTGCTGCCCTTCTTTTCTTCCTCAAAGTCTTTTCTAATTCTGGATCATACAACAAGAAGTTTGGATCAATTGTACCTCGCATACACCAGAATCAAAATTGACCAGAAATTTAACACAAAATAAAATGCTGAAAATAAAAGGATTCAATCTCAGATTTCTATGGTATCAATCAATGTTGAAAAACAAATCCCCGACAACGGCGCCAAAAACTTGTTGCGGATCTAGCAAGTGTACTAGTCGTACAAGTAATAAAATGATGAGTAAAGATCGTTCCCACAGAGATTTGTATTCAAACACCAATTAAACATAGAAAACTAATTTGAATCAAACAAGAGTTTGTAAAAATCATGAGTGTTTTGTCACCAGAAAATTGATTTGAAGTAACAGAATATAATGCTAAAATATGAATTAAGATTTACTAAAACAAGTAGTCAGAAAACAACTTCCCTCAACAATAAACTCATGTAAAAACTGACCATATGATGAATTCTTTTTCATGTGATGTTATTCAAGCTTTTACTTATTATCAAGATGTAATCCCTTACTACCCTGATAGATACATTAATCAGAAACCCCAATCCCTTGGTGATTCCTTTCTTAATACATACATTAAACACTGAGGTCTTAAGATTACATCAGAACTCTAGCATCAATCCCTTGAGTACTAGAATCCTAATGATTAGATTGCCAGATATAGGAGTAGTCTAAACATTCATGTTCTACACTACTCCCTTAGCAGAAAAAATTAAATAAGAAAATCTCATATCAACACATGAAAAATATTTCATCATATTAATCAAACATACATAAGATTATCATTAAGTTCCATTGAATTCAGACCACAATGACTCTACTCAGACATAACTAAAGAATACACAAGAGAAGAAAGATCAAACTTCATTGCCATGCAGTTAATCTTCAATCTCCAAGTACAATTACATAAGAAACTAACTACTACAAGAACTAAGTCCTAAAGAAATTTAGAGAGAAGTCAGATCAGAGAATCTGATGTAAGGGAGAGAGAGAATCCAACTTTTTTTGAAAAAGTGAAGGCCCTTGCCTTATATAGTTTTACAAATTCAAACAGAAAAACTAACATGGGCGCTAAAACGTTCAGGAGTGAGCGTTTTAGCATCCATGCTTGACGGATGCCCAACTGCTTCAAACTGACTCCAGCGCTAAAACACTTGGTTTGGACGTTTTAGCGTTGGAGACCACAGTCTTTTTCCAACAGCAGGGCGCTAAAACGCTTAATCAGGAAGTTTTAGCGCCCAAGACCAGCAACTTTTTGTCCTCGGATTGCAGCAGCGCGCTAAAACGTTCTGTGTGGATGTTTTAGCGCTCAGCACCAGCAAGTTTTGGTTTCTTTCTGCAGCAGGGCGCTAAAACGTTCTGGATAAACGTTTTAGCGCTCAACACTTAGAATTTTTCTCTTCTTCATAATCTTCGTCCTTCTCCCGGCTTCCTTTTAAGCTTGCTTTTCCTACAAGAATAATGCAATTTTTCAATAAAGCTTCTTGAACTTGTAGTTGAGGACATTCTAGGACATTAACCTCTTTTTCTATCATTTAATCACACAAATTGATACTAATTCATGCTGAAAAACCTGATGAACTAAGGGTTTATCAAGGAAGACTACAGTCTGCCTCCCCTGCCTCATCACCATGCTCTGTCTGAAAGCTGGTGTAGAGGAACACCCTGATGACATCAAACGGGTGGCATCTATCCTTGATGCTAAAACCTGGAACGGTCTTAAAAGCACCTACATTGACACCACCCAACCTATTCCTGCCATTCTCAGACACTCCCCCACCAGTGATGATGAAGAGGAAACCCCTGTGGTCTCACAGAAGAAGGCCACCAAGACAACTCCTTCAAAATCTTCCCCTTCTGCCCACGTTCCAGCAAGGAGAACTATCCCTCCTCCCACCAAGGTAAAGGAGGATGCCCCTGTTGCTACTGATGGAAAACAGAGCAAGAAGAAATCTCCTGCCAAAGTTCCCCCAAGAAAGGGGGAATGTTCGAGTCAAAGGCTAAACAGGGTCCTTAGTAGCAACAGGCCAGAGGGAGTATCCTCTGCAAAACCTATCACCCTCTCTGACAAGGAGGAGGAGAGTGAAGACAATGAGCCTTTGGAAAAAAGGCTGAAGGCTGGCAGAATGTCAGCAACCAAACCAGCTGCCAAGGAGATGTCCCCAAGCAGCTCAGACTCTACATTTTCTGACATTCCGTCCCCACCACCTGTTCACTCTCCACCAAGACAAATCAACCTACAGCCCTCTCCTAGGCAGCAACAAGGAGAGGGAAGAACAGAAAAAAAGCAGCATCTGCTGCAGAGACATCAGTGGCTGAGCAAAAGGCTCAGCCACAGAAGAAAAATGACAAAGGAAAGAGGATTCTCATAGAACCCCCTAAGAAGAAAGCAAAGACAACAGGCCCCAGGCAAATCAATCTGGGGGGCCCTCTGTCATTTCCTGTCATCTGTCCCGATGCATCTGGGGACGAAGCTCTTGCCAGAGCTTTGGCAGAAGAAGAAGGGATGGTAATTCCTCCACTGATGGAGGAACAAGCTGAAGCCATGCCCTCCTCATCCAGACCACCAGTGGATGAGCCCAACCCAACACCTGTCATACCTTCTGCTACTGGCAACATCCAGCAGAAGAGGCAACCACCATCTCAGCCAGGAAAAGATCCCAAATTGGGATTGCTGAGATCTTTGAAATGTTGGGGGAGAAATTAGAAAAATGGTTGCCAGCCAAGAAGTCCATTCCCCAACCTGAAATGACAAGCACTAATGAAGAGCTGAAAGCTCTAAGGGACGGGCTGGCATAGCTCTCATCTGCCTTCAACACCTTCCAACAACAACAGAAGGAGGAGAGAGAACAACAGCTCAGCACCATAAAATCAGCTATCAAGGAAGCCAGTGTTGCATCCTATGAATTAACACTCCAAGCAGTCCAAGGAGAAATTGCTAAAGCAGCTAACTCCCTAATCCTTTCCAACTCTTTGCGAAACCACAAGCAGAGCTCTTACTCAATAAGCTCGTCTCCAAACAAGCTGAAGAACGTAAGGAAACCAAAGAAGCAATCAGGGCCTTTGGAACGTACCTGGAGAGGAGAATTTATGAGTTGGAAATGAGACTGCTGGATGTTGAAAAACAAGTCATCCATTTTTGCACTAGCAGAACCATGATGAGGTCCACCATCAACTCCCTGGTTGCAATCATCAGCGATCTACTGAAGGATGCTGAGAAATGGCTCCCTGCACACGAAGTCCTCAGATTAAAAGATCTGCTCATGAGGAGACCATTGACACATGAGGAGATTGATGAAGCCAAGGAAGCTGAAGCTACAAAAAGGAACCCTTGGGACAAAAGATCTCCCCAATGAAAAGGAGAAAACCCTCTTATCTATATTAGCTTAGTTTATTTTCATTTCTGTTTTAATTTTTTTCTTTCTGTTCCCTTGTAATTAATCTTTTTTGCAATGAAAAGGACTTTTTGATCAAACTGTTTGGTATATGCATGCATTTCAGTTATAGTATTAAGACTTCCCAATTCTTTTGGATTAACTAACATACATGAAAAACAAAGTCACTGACTAATCATGCTTGTTCTTTCTCTGAGTACTTGAAAATAGAAACAGTGCAGGGAATTTAATCCTCATATTTTTGAAAGAAGCTGATCTGTGTGAACTCAAACTAGTAAGGAACGAAAAAATGCCAAACACCTACTTCTGAGAGCGTTCCTGAGGTCTAACCACAATAAAACTTCTCAGCTTGCCTTAATGCTATAAGTACTGCTGAAGACAAATGAATTCTGCTGTCAAGGATCAAAATAGAATCACACACTCACCTCACCTCCATCATACACCATCTGGTCAATCTGAAAGAACAAGGAACGTACTCAACAATGAACAAAAAAAGGGACAGAAGAAAAACAAAGAAAAAGGGGAACAACCATTCAAAAGAATTCAAGAAAAACAAAAAAACCTTCCTCCAAAGGGGGAAAAAGGTTCAAGAAAAGGTGTTCCCTCAAAACAAAAAAAGTCCAAGTTCAAAGGCACAAAAGCTAAACTGGTTTATATGCATGATGTGCTTTTCTTGAAATTCTATTTATTAAACTGTTAAGTGCAAGTGCCTTATGATATGTATGTAATGTTCCACCTGGACGGTAAACCTGAGTATGTAGCGTCATACAAAATGGCGATTTTGTGGGTGGGTGCAAGTAGCGTCTTGTACTACTGTGGGTTGTAGACGTATGTAATTCCTGCATTTTCTCTGGCCAGCAGGATTCTGACACACATTACATAATTATATGCTGCATTGCACAGATTTTGGAACTTATACTGTTTATTGTTTTAGAACTTATATTACACATGTAAGTGAGCTTGGGGTAGAGAGATCCTTGAGGACCCCTTGTCTTACTGAGATTTCTTTTTAGAGATCTCACCCCACTTTTAGGGCACATTTTCAAGTTCAGGTACCTCGGGGATTGATACCTCGGGCGGTAGGAGGCCAGAGCTTAGTTGACTGATGTATGCATGTTTATGCTGATCTTCTTGGATGCTGATTTATGTTTGATTGTCATTACATTGTTATTTGAGCTGAGACTATGTTGGGCTTTGTTGCCTTATTTGGTGAGCATGGGGGTTGTCCATGTCACATTGCTTTGACTTGGTTTATTTAGATTTGAGTTGTATAATGTATCAGGATACTGTCCGGACTACGTGTTGTAGATCCGTGATTTAGATACATCTTTATGTTAAGAGTTATTTCAGTTAGTTATTTATTGTAATTTACATACAGGCATTATTTTGAAAAAGGATTAAGTAATCAACTTGGTTAATAATAATTACGTCATAATTGAAAAGAAAAAGTTAGCTTCCGCATTTAATTAGTTGCGCCATTACCATTGTATGTTAATACACTGGGTGCACACGGGGTGTTACATTTTATGGTATCAGAGCACTTTCTAGGACAAAAGCCTGTATGTATTGCAATAACTTAGGATGTTTTGTGTAATTTGTCTGTTGTGTTCTTTTGGGTTTTACTATGATGATGCATGCATGACCACATTCGGTAGGCCTGATCAACTCATTCTATGTGTAACATGTGCAGAGTAATGGTACTACCTCGGAGGAACTGAGGGACGAGAGAGGGTCAGCCTGACCCGGTCCTGGCTGTATTGGCTGAGATGCAGGCGGCTAGACAAGCCGACTAGGAGGCCATTAGAGTGGCCAATCAGGCGATGTTGGACGTCGTTAGAGAGGCAAATAGGAAAGCCACAGAGGATGTGCTCGAGGCGAACCGTTTGGTGAACATGACCATAATGAGGGTTATGTAGGAGGTGATGAGGACTGGTCATGTTGGTGGTCAGCATCCTCCGCCACTATTGTGAAATTTAGCAAGTGCACTAGTCAAACAAGTAATAAAATGATGAGTAAAGATCGTTCCCACGAGGATTTGTGTTCAAGCACTGACTAACCATATATACTTAAGTTGAATCAACCAAAAGATTATTAATTTGCATAGATTTCTTGTCACCAGAAACTACACTGAATTGAATTGAAACTTGATAAATAAATAAAATGTAAATTATAATGTAAACAAGTAGTCAAATGTCAATTTCCCTCAAGCATGAATTTATGGATGAACCAATTTCCATAATGAATATCTACTATGTGATGTTGATCAACCTTTTTCTTATCATCTCAAGATGTAATGTCTTACTACCTTGATAGACACATTAATCAAAAAACCCAATGTCTTGGTGATTCATTTCTTAATACATACATTAATTACTAAGGTCTTAAGATCACATCAGAAATCCTAGTATCAATGTCTTGACTACTAGAACACTGATGATGAAGTTGTCAAAAAGACAGAAATAATGTAAACATGTCTGTTCTACACTATCCCTTAACATGAAGAATTAATCTAGACAACTTCATACAATCACATAATAGATAAACAAAATATCTAATTAACCATTCACAAATTCAAACTTGAGTTCCATTGAATCAGACTACAAAAGACTCTACATAAATACAGAATAAACAAAAGAAGAAGAAAGATCAAACTCCATTGTCATGATAGTTGAGTCTTTAATCTTGAAGTACAATTACATAAACTGAACTAACTAATACAATACTAGATCCTAAAGAATTTGGAAAGTCAGAGAAAATGAGGAGTCAGATCAGATCTATGAAAGATCTGATCTGATCTCCCTTCTCCTAGTGTGATGGGAAAGGTCAGATTAGAATCTGAGAGAGAGAGAGAGAGAGAGAGAGAATATGATGGATGATATATCAGAAATGTGAAGGCCCTTGCCTTTTATAGCGTTACAAATTACAACTGAAAAATAACATGGGCGCTAAAACGTTCTAGATGGGCGTTTTAGCGTCCATGTTTGACGGATGTCCAACTGCTTTCAACTAACTTGGGCACTAAAACGTGAGCTGTTGAACGTTTTAGCGTCCATATCTGGTGAATGCTCAACTGCTTCCAACCAACTCCAACGCTAAAACACTTGATTTGGACGTTTTAGCGTTCGAGACCAGAGTATTTTTCCAACAGCAGGGCGCTAAAACGTTTGGTCAAGGAGTTTTAGCGCCCAAGACCAGCAACTTTTGTCTTTTGTTTGCAGCAGCGCGCTAAAACGTTCTGTGTGGACGTTTTAGCGCTTAACACTTAAGCATTCTCCCTTTCTCCAGAATCTTCTTCTTCTCTCTGCTGCTCCTTGAGCTTCATTTCCCTACAAAACAGTGTAGATTTTCAACAAAGCTTTCAGAACTTACACTTGAGGGATTTCTAGGACATTAACCTATTTTTCATCCAATTAATCACACAAATTAATACAAATTCATGCTGAAAAACCTGATGAACTAAGGGTTTATCAGCCACCACCACCACCTCCACCTCACCGTCAAGATGGGATTAGGAGTGGAGGAAATCATTTTTGGAAAACATGAGTATGAGTAACTTAGAAGGCGTTAGTCATCTTATTGGCATGATGCAGCCATACTACGAGCTTATTGAGGACCAGGAGATGAGAGACCGCCAACTGAATTCTTTTCGCAAGCATAAGCCATCATCCTTTGATAGATCGTATGACCCGATTGTCGCAGCCAAGTGGTTGCAGGCCCTAGATAATATTTTCAGGGTGATGCACTGTACTGCTCCACAGAAGTTATTATTCGCTACCTACATGCTTGAGGGAGATGCACATGAGTGGTGGATGAACACCTCTCAAGCCTATAAGATGCAAGGCCAGATTCTAACTTGGCAATTCTTCGAGGAGTTATTCTTGAGGAAGTATTTTCCCTAGAATGCAAGGGAGAGAAAGCAAGGAGAGTTTGAGCGCCTAGTGTAGGACTCTATGACGATTGATGCATATTTGGCTAAGTTCAAAGAGCTGGCCAAATTTCCTTACTATAGGATGGCGATGCCTACATATGAATTTTTGGCATCTAAATTCCGTAGAGGTCTAAATAAGAACATCGCTGAAAGGATAGTAGGATCGGCATCTAGAGACTTCAGCACTCTGGTTCAGCAATGTCGTGATATTGAGGATGTCTGTGTAATTAACAAGAAGAAGACGGTTAAGGAATCTATAGCAAAGAGAGTTAGTAGTTTTACTCCTTGGAAGAATAAGGGGCATTATGATATGAACAAAGGAAGCAAGGATATGCAATTTGAGAAAACCAGTGATAGGTTCAAGAAAAGAAGGAATCAAGGAATGGTTGTTGGGAATGAATCCTCATTGCTTAAATGTAGCACCTGTGGAAAGATTCATAAAGGTATTTGTTGGTATGAACAAAATATATGCTTTAAATGTGGCAAGCCTGGCTACTTTACAAATGAGTGTGTTACCAAGGTCGAACGGGCTATAAGGGTACAAGCAGTTACAGGGCCTCTAGCAGGAGGTCAAGATTATACTTTAAGCCACTGAACAGAAAGAAAACTCTCAAGCTAGTGGAAGGTATGATTTTTGCAATGTGTATAACTATATGTACTAGTGTATTCTTAAGTAAAATCATGTGTGCTAGAACTGTGCGATTATATAATTAGTGAAATCAAATGTGTAATAGATTACGAATATAAGGTACTATTAGCGAAAGAGATAATGTACCATCCAAAATATAGATGTGAAAAATTTGTGTCTGATTGTATACTTAGTGGAAGAGCTAAGATACAATGAAAGAAAATAGTCATATACTTAGCGGAAGAGCTAAGGTACAATGAAAGAAAATAGTCGTATACTTAGCGGAAGAGCTAAGGTACAATAAAAATTGATGATTTTATACTTCGTGTAAGAGCTAAGATACAGTGAGAGTGAAAGATGAGATAAATAGTCGATGAGCTATGTGCATGGACGTGTGTTGGATTGTTGTGATTGAATAATATGATGTATGAATTATGTTTTATATAATTAATGTTGTAATGAAGAGTGATATGCCAAAGTTGGGCATAAAAGTTAATATGCATTACGCCATTACATAATTATAATAGTGCTTTATTTTAAAAACATCAGAGAAGATATCTTATTGCTAGTGAGTGAGGAACACTCTCTAGTCAGGTTTGTTGAGAATGTGAAATTCTCTTTAAGTAAAATTAAGTGTGTAACACTTGGACTGGGTGACAAGGCCACGCGCGATCTTGTATATGCGAGGCAAGTGCATGTTAAGTTATTTTGTGGGTTGAGTGGTCTCCATGACTCTAGGATAATAAGTAAATTATTGATCTGCTTCATATGTAGTTGGCATATTAACACCATGGATAGTGCTAAGCATGAAATAAGTACAATAAATTATGGTAATGTATCGATGTTATTTCATCTTTATTTGACTTTCGATTTTGCAGATGCCGTGGAGATTGAGGTATACTATTGCATAGAGTATTTGATTTATTATGTGAATGGAATTGAAAATTTTGCAGGTGTACGTGAACTAAGGTACGTTACTATGTGAATTAGCATGTTAACTAACATGTATTGATTGAAATGAACATGATTATGATTTCGTATTGTGAAAGGAATATGATTTTATTTTGAGGATAATGATTTATAAAATTGTAAGTCAATACGAGGCTAGAGTCATGGAATAGGACCTAAACTCACCGAAGTTATTGTGAGGAATAGAGTATGTGGGGTCAGGTCACCTCTATTGAAGCGTGACTGGTGATCCCAAAGAATCGAATGACGATTTTGTTGTTATTGAGAAGTTTCGAGATCTGATAGTGACCTCTTTATTTGGGATGCACTTCTCGAGATGAAAACGGTGCAAGTTGAAAATGAGCTGATGGAAAAGATCAAAGAGGCGCAAGTACTAAGAGAGTGCCTGGACTTTGTGAAGAACCAAGATGGTATAGCTTGGAATGAGGATGGACTGTTGACGTTCCAGGAGAGGATTGTAGTACCCAGAGGTCCATTCACTGTGGAGGTGATGTCAGAGGCTCTTAAGAGCCAATTCACTATCCACCCTGGGGCTACAAAGATGTATCAGAATTTGAAGAGGAATTTCTGGTGGCCGGGCATGAAGAAGGACGTAGTGGTCTATGTGTCCAAATGTTTGATATGCCAGAAGGTAAAGATTGAACACCAGAAACCGTCTGGTAAACTTCAACCTCTAGAGTTACCGCAGTGGAAATGGGAGAGCATTTCCATGGACTTCGTAGTGGGACTGCCTAAGACTCAGGCTAGTTGTGACTCAATATGGGTCATTGTGGACAGATTTTCTAAGTCTTCCAATTTTCTTCCGGTAAAGGTGAGCTTCACTACTAAACAGTTGGCCAGACTATACGTTCATGAGATCGTGAGGCTTCACAGGATGCCTGCTTGGTCGAACCGAGAGTTGCTCGGGAATATTTCTTTCAGAGAGCAAGAGTGTAGAGTAGTAATCAGGATTGCCAATAGGAGCAATCTACTCTGACTAAGAGCAACCCTCTTCAACTATACGCAAGCGTACGTGTCAAGCAATATAGGGTATTATAGCCCCAGATTTATCGTCCTCAGGGAGCAGTTGTGAAGTAAGAAGCGCTAAAGGAAACTTAATTTGTAAAATGGAGCAATAAAAGAAATCACTATTCTCAGCTAAGCTTCACAAAGAGCAATCTCTGGGCAGCTAGTTAAACAATGTTAACCATTCTGAACCAGATGAGAGCAGTGAATGACTTAGCATGGTCATCGAATAAAATGGCATCAATTGAAGTAACTTTAAGAGCAGTCAACGAAATGAAAGTAAGAGCATCAGCTAGTAAAACACAGTTCAGTTATCGTGAGGAAAAGTTTGTGATAGGAATTGAGTTAAGATTAATTTCAGGAAGAAAAAGATCAAGTAGGTGTTACGGGTTCCATGTTTTCATCCCTTTGGTTAACCCTGCCTGGTAGCATATTTTACAAGTGGATTTTGCTCCTTCCCTTGTTTTGCTATAGGTAAGCAGAGGGTAAGGCCTTACTCTCCACGTTACTCCATAGTACTTGGAGTTATATGCAAGGAAACCATGCTGCCTTCTCAAAAGAGCATGGATTCACATGGCAGTGCTCCCCATTCCAGGTGTTTATCCCTCCTTTCTTCAGGCTAAACTACCCCAGGATTTTGAGAATGCTCCACACGCCTTTGTCAGTGTTTCATTAACCGAGTGGTCCCGGGATGAGGTTGCCAGCCCAAAGGGTTTCACAAAATCAACAAATTAAACCAAAGAGCAACTCAAAATTCATTTATAAAATATGTGTTCCTTACAAAGCTATCATAAGATAAAAGGGATTACTTCTATGGAACCCTCACCTACTTAGAGGAAGTTAGCTCCTAGTGAACATTTTTACAAAGAAATAAGAAAACAAAGAGATAACCAGTCCTAGGATGGGTGCTTCTTCTCTTTATGAGGATTGCTTGTTCCTTTTATAGGGTTCTTCATTTGATCTCCATTGTTCCTTTCAACAAGGGTCGTGCTTTGTCTAAATCCTCTCCAATGGTAGCTTTGCTTCTTGCCAAATTGGCCTTAAATGGAAGTGGTCCCCCTTGCTTTTGGCTCCCTTTGTGAGTAGGAGTATCGGATTCAGGGTGGCACCTCCACTCCTTCTGCTGTAGCTGACGTGGCAGCTCCCCATTGCTTCTTTTGACTGCTGTTGTACTATAGCAGACTTCTTTTTTCTTTCTGCGCAACACTATTTCTTCTCTCTTCATTTTGTGGTTCCTTTTGATGGGCCTTAGGTGTCCTGAACAAAGCAAACTAACCCAATAGTCATATGTGAAAAAGATAATGTTAAATTTGCTCCAGGTCTACCTTAATCCCCACTTTCGGCATTGCTATGGTCCACTATTCAAAACAGTTGCTCTATATGAAAAGAAGAAGGTTAAAGGGCGTGATTTATAACCAAAACATGGGTTTTGTGGAACAATTTGCACTTAATGGGCCTCAACTCTTGAGGACTATCAATGCCCGAGAATATCATCAGTGATAGGGACCCGAAGTTCACATCTCGGTTCTGGGAGGCGCTGCAGGGAGATTTTGGTACTCAATTGAGCTTGAGTACGGCCTATCACCCTCAGACTGTTGGACAGACTGAGCGGACCATCCAGACATTGGAGGACATGTTGAGGGCTTGCACTTTGGATCAGGGCTCAGCATAGGATCGGTACCTACCATTGGATGAGTTTTTGTACAACAACAGTTTTCATGCTAGCCTGGGCATGGCACCCTACGAGGCGTTGTGTGGTAGGAGGTGTCGGACTCCTACCTGGTAGTCTGAGGTTGGAGATCGCGAGTTGTTTGGTTTGGACTATGTCCAAGAGACCACCCAGCAGATCCAGATGATCAGAGAGAAGCTGAAGCAGACGCAGAATCGCCAGAAGAGTTATTATGATGTTAAGCATCGTCCACTGGAGTTCAGTGAGGGTGAGCAGGTGTTTTTGAGACTATCACCTGTCACCGGTGTTGGTCGGGACCTCAGAGTGAGGAAGCTTAGCCCGAGATTCTCAGGGCCATACCAGATTCTTGGTAGGGTAGGGCCTGTTGCCTACCCGCTTGCCTTGCCTCCGAACTTGGCCAACATCCACGATGTGTTTCACGTGTTTCAGCTTGGGAGGTATATTGCAGATCCTTCGCAAGTGGTGCAACCTGATGATGCGGAGGTTCAGGATAACTTAAAGACTCCCGTCAGACCACTCAAGATTCTTGATCGAGGCGAGAAGAAGCTTAGGAGCAAGATCATTATGATGGTTAAAGTACAGTGGACAGGAAGAACTCCTGAGGAGTGCACTTGGGAGCGAGAGGACGAGTTTCACCGGCAATACCCCGAGTTTCAGGACATATATGCTTCTGATTTTGTTGAATCCTTAAAAGGTGGGGTGAATGTAAGAACCTGCACCGTTAAATTAGGAAATTAATTAATATAATTATGATATTAGAAAATAATTCCATAATTGACCTTGAATAATTATGAGAGAGCTTAAATAATTATAGTAAGTGATTAATAAGGTCGGAAGTCGCTTTTCTGACGAAAAGTGTAGATACTGGTTCTGCTTCTCGGTATAGATGCGTACCGATGAAGTATCCCGGAAAATTATGAAAAGTATGTATATATCACTAGAATAATATCTAGGACTAGTATAACAAGTTTGGAGTCAAAATAATGAAAACTAACGTCAGAACTGATACCGGCTAGGTAAAAGCGCGTACCGGCAAAGTGCTGCGAAAAATAAAATAAAAGTATGATAAATCTTGGAAAAATGGCTAGGTTCATAATCCAAAGTTTGGGATTAAAATAATAAGCGTATCTATTAGTGCTAATACAGTGTGATTAAAATTAACATAGATATAAATAGAGATGGCACATGATCCTAGGTCAGATTATTGGTGCCTCCTACGTGAGTTGCTGACCCTTGCCTACTGCCATTCTTCTTCTTCTTCACCATTTCAAGGCTTTCTTCTCTCTTGAAACCCCAAAGTGATCACATTTTTCATTGATTCCTTCCTCTTAATCATTGCAAACACTGAGTAGAGTGATTTGTAAGGGTAAAGGTCAGCCTTTGCTGTGTTGAAGTCTCTGTTTGGAGAGGTTTTAGGGGATGAGTTCTTGAGTTTGGTTGTGGGGGGGTCTTCTTCTTGGCATTTTGAGCTTCGTAGTGCCATTTTGACAGAGAAAGGGCCCATCTTGGTGTGCCATTTTTGTGCTCCTTGAAGTCTGTACCTTGGGAGCTGTATAGAGAGCTCCAAGAGCATTCCTTTTTTTCTGTTTTGAGCTATTGGTATGCATCATCACCTTTGTTCTTGAGTTTTCTTTGGAAAGAATGAACCTTGATGCATGTAACAAGCTAAAGTTAATAACTTAAGGGTGGGTAAGGTTAAACACACCTAGAAATGCATGTTTGAGCTTCTGGAATCATTAAAAGAGTAACCTTGGGAGTGATATCTCGCGAAATGCAGAAACTGAATTCTGTCGCGAAATATCTGGATATGTCCCCGACAAATATCCGAATATTCTGGGAATTTCGTGTTGGTCACTATTCTGTTCATACAGAATGGTATTTTGGGTTTGTTGATTGATAGAGTTGAACTTCTGTAATGATTAAATTAAGTCAGAATCAATTGGATTAAGGGTTTGTGGCTTTGGAGAAGCCTAATGGCATGTAACGTAAAAGGAGAACGTTGTCATTATGTCATGAACTCTTAGATTGTAAATACTGATATGATTGCTGGTCTAAACAGATTGTGATTGTGCTGTTTATGGACTTTGATCTTGTGTGGACTTTGACTTGGGATTGATTGCTTGCGAGGTAAGCTTTCGTGTCCTCGATTTTGCCCATTGTTGGTTCCACCATACCTCATGGAGGGATGGTTTATATGCATGATGTGCTTTTATTGAAATGCTATTTATTGAACTGTTAAGTGCAAGTGTCTTATGATATGTATGTAGTGTTCAACCTAGACAGTAAGCCTGAGTATGTAGCGTCATACAAAATGGTGATTCTGTGAGTGGGTACAAGTAGCGTCTTGTACTACTGTGGATTGTAAACGTATGTAATTCCTGCATTTTCTCTGGCCAGTAGGATTCTGACACATTATATAATTATATGCTGCATTGCACAGATTTTGGAAGTTATACTGTTTATTATTTTAGAACTTATATTATACATGTAAGTGAGCTTGGGGTGGAGAGATCCTTGAGGACCCTTTGTCTTACTGAGATTTCTTTTTAGAGATCTCACCCCATGTTTGGGGCACATTTTTCAGGTTCAGGTACCGCGGGGGTTGATACCTCGGGCGGCAGGAGGCCGGAGCTTAGTTGACTGATGTATGCATGTTTATGCTGATCTGCTTGGATGCTGATTTATGTTTGATTGTCATTACATTGTTATTTGAGTTGAGACTATGTTGGACTTTGTTGCCTTATTTGGTGAGCATGAGGGTTGTCCATGCAACATTGCTTTGACTTTGTTTATTTAGATTTGAGTTGTATAATGTATCAGGATACTGTCCGGACTACGTGTTGTAGATCCGTGATTTAGATACATCTTTATGTTAAAAGTTATTTCAGTTAGTTATTTATTGCAATTTACATACAGGCATTATTTTGAAAAAGGATTAAGTAATCAACTTGGTTAATAATAATTACGTCATAATTGAAAAGAAATAGTTAGCTTCCGCATTTAATTAGTTGCGCCATTACCATTGTATGTTAATACACCAGGTACACACAGAGTGTTACAATAGGGAATAAAATACGATGAAGCGGGAATGGTCGATGCCAATACCACGCAATATCCAGCCTATTGGCCTCGGCATATAGCCTACGGGTTCTCATCCAAGGAAGTATTTCCAGACATCAACCAAGGCACCCTTCATCCATATACACCCGAGACTTTCCTAGTGTGCTCCTTAACGAATGACACACCATGACCCCAGGTTAACTGGAACTCCCTCATGGAGACCTATCCAGTGGAAGTGCGTAGCGCCCGAAGGCAACAGTCTACTGGCCAGAGACACTGTACATCCTATGTACCACTAAACATACAATAATGCATGAACATGTTATACTATATTACCAACATCCACCTCCAACTACTACCCTCAAGGGCATGGTGGAGCACACACGGGAACTAAACCCCAGTACCAAGGGATTACCTGATTAATCTGCTTCACTTAGTAGCTCCAAATCACAGTAGCACCGAGCTTGGTTCACAAGAAATGCCTACATATAGGTCATTCCCAATCCAATTATAATCAACCAAAAGCATACACATGATTATTCAAGTACTCATGCTTATATTCATAACAACTTACCAAAATCCCTTTGGTCAAGGACCAAAGGTCACCCACCAAGCTCAAAGCTCCAAGTGTACGTCGCGGGAGGCAACCTACAATGATCACATAAAGATCATCAATACAATGTGCAATTAAACAAGGTTACAAGCACCAAAAACATCATCCCCCCCACATTGCATAGGTTCAGCCAATATGGCCCAAATTTCCAAACATTTTCTTAATTATTTTTCAAGGTTCCCATGGTTTCCTAAGTTCACCACAACACCACTTTAATTCCTTAATTCCATGGGAAACCATCATAACACCAATTTTCCTTAATTTTTCTCTAATGGCCGAATCATACCCACACACATCACTTAATTATTTTCCTTCCAATTCAATGCATCAACTCAACACATCACCCATCTAAATACCATTTCCAATCACACAACATCAATTAAACAATTTTTGCATCATCAAGCCCTACATACCCTACATTGGTCGAATTCCAGGGGCAGGCATACCAAGGGTTTTCCAATCCAATTCAACACTCCCACACACCATACAATCCTATAATTAAGTCATACAAATACTCCACAACTCAATTACACCATCATCCAACATATTAATTTCACAAAGTGTTGACATTCCAACTCAAATTTTCCTAAGTTATCAACCAAATTCATCAATAACTTTTTTGGTTTCTATCACTCTAAAACATCATTCTAAGCCACTTTTATCTAACAAAATTTCAATTTGAGCCCATCAATCAAGAAATTTAGCTCTAGAGTTCATAAATTTTGATCCATCAATCCAACCAATCAAAAGTGTGGAAACTTACCCACAAGCTTGGCCTAAGACTCCTCCAAGTGATATCCAAGCAATGACTTGAACACACAACTCAAGAACATCAAATCTCCTTCAATGGCTGCGGCTGAATATGGGGAATTTCTCCAAATTTAGTGAGTTTCAAGGCTAACCAATGGGTGGATTGTGTTGGAATGATGATTTCCTTCGACTTTGGTGACAAACTTTGTTGGATTTGAATGAGTTTTGAGTGAGTTAGGAGGGATTGAAGTTTTGAAACAAAACTTGATCTTAATGGTAGGGGGCGCGGGTTTTGGAGAGAGAAGAGGGAAAGGGATGAGTGAATAGTGCCATGGAGGTGTTGTGATATTGTCACTTAAGTGGGGTGGGTTCCACCGCCACCTCACGCGATTCAAATTAATTCAAATCTCTCGCATATTCCGCTAAACATCCATAATTTCATAAACTATTTAGAAACTCTAATTTTTAACATTAACCATTGTCCTTTAATTGTCCTTTAATTGTCCTTGATCAGATGGATCCAGAGTTTTTCGGTCGTTCAAAAAAATCACAGTTTTAAGCTGTTATGTGCGTTGTGGGCACGCTTCCCCAAACACTCTAATTTCCATTATTAGGTAGCTCTTCTGAAATGCCTTTGCATTTGGATTTACTCCTATTTGGCCCTTTACTTGGACCATCAACCACAGGATTGGGAGGAATGTTTTCAATTCCATTCTTCTTCAGAATTTGCTTACCCCCAGGCTTGGTTCTATCTTTCCCTTCTTTATGAGTGTTTCTTTTAGCACCAATCTCAGGAGAACTCCCTTTCTTCTGAGGACTGGGAACAGAAGACACAACTTCCTTGATAACAGCACTTGGGGAGATCTCTGCTACCATAGTAGATTCAGGGATGCAAACAAACTCTCTAGCTTGATTGATCTAGACCTCCATCCCATCCTTCTCCCCAACCACAACTAGATTATTATCCACCTCACTTAGAGGGGGGCTTCTAGTTTAGCCTTGGGCTTCTGATCCATCTCTACATCCTTCTTAGGACTAATAGGCTTAGCCTTCAGCTTCCTACTTTTAGGTTGTCTCTGAATAACCATCCAGCTCCCAAAGGCTTCCTCTTGATTAACCTCCTTAGGTCCTTTTCCATAACTGCTATTTAACTCCATTCCCTGACCTATGTTTCCCTCCACATGCTGGATACAAGGAACCTGAGCAGCAGGACATTGGTCCTTTATGTGGCCGTACAAACCACATTTGAAGCAAATTAGATGGAGGCCTTCGTATCCTACTTGAAACACCTTGTTTCCTATCATAAATTTAGATAGAAAACTCTTCCTCAAATCTACTTCAACGCATGGCAAATCTGGCACGCTCAGTAATATTTTCCTCACCATACTCACTCTTCCTCACCATACTCACTCTTCCTCACCTTACCTATTTGTCTTAGTTATGGATGAACTAACAAAAGATATTCAAGAGGAAGTGCCATGGTGTATGCTTTTTGCAGACGATATTGTGCTTATTGATGAGAGCAAGGAGGGTGTTAATAGAAAACTTGAATTGTGGAGAAGCACATTGGAATCCAGAGGATTCACATTAAGTCGAAGCAAGACTGAGTATCTGAAGTGTGAGTTTTCTCTGGTACAAGATGAGGACCAAGAACCTGTGCATCTAAATGGTCAAGAGGCACCCAAAAAAAATGTTTTTAAATACTTGGGCTCCATTTTACAAAATGGTGGAGAGATTGATGAGGATGTAAATCACAGAATCAGAGCAGGGTGGATGAAATGGCGTAGTGCATCTGCATTTTTGTGTGACCGCAAAATTCCCCTGAAGTTAAAAGGAAAATTCTATAAAACGGCAGTACGACCGGCAATGCTATATGGAGCGGAATGCTGGCCAGCACATAGGCAACATGAGCATAAGATGGGAGTAGCAGAGATGAGGATGTTAAGGTGGATGTGTGGGTACACAAGGATGGATAAGATAAGAAATGAAGATATTCGACGAAAGGTCGGAGTAGTACCGGTAGCCGAGAAGATGAGAGAACATAGATTGAGGTGGTTTGGGCACGTGATGAGAAGACCCATGGATGCTCCTGTAAGAACAGAAGTTTGTTACCAAGAGCTAAACACAAAAAGAGGCAGAGGTAGGCCGAAGCTTACTTGGGGGAAAGTAGTAAAACAAGATTTAATGGAGTGGGATATAGATTGGCGGACAGTATGTCTTAGAAAGGAATGGAGAAAAGCTATAAGTATGGTGGAGGGTTAGACTCGCTGTTATTCCTATGTTCCAGATGGTCCTTTTTTAGTCTTTTTCCCCTTCATTTCCCCCACTTCTTCTTGTCCCTTTCTTTTTTACTTTTATTTATTTATATATACATATATTTTTATTTCATTTTATTTTATTTTATTATTTTATTTGTGTATTTTTATTTATTTATTTATTTTTTATTTTTTATTTTTTTTTACTTTTTTTCAACCGTTTTGTATCTTTCATGTGGGTTCATCTATCACCGACCCCAATTAATTTGGGATAAAGGTGTTGTTGATGTTGATGTTGACTCACTCTTCCTCAGGGAATTTCTGTCTACTTTTAAAGTGCGACCAAAGATATTTCCAATACGCCACAGGTGACGCACCGTATACAATTCAATAGGAAGCCCCAAAATTCTCACCCACATAGCCAGTTTGTTTACATTTTCATCATATGGATCGAAGAATGGCCTCCATCTATGGACTACCACACAGTGGTCATTAACAATCCATGGCCCTTCTTCTAGACCATGACGGCAGTCACCATCATCATGGAACCTCAATAGTAGATAACCATTATCCAGATCAACGATTTCATACGAACTTACCAGATTCCAAATCTTCTGAAGTCTGGACATAAGAAACCCCACACCGATGCGTTTACCCAGCATCTTGATGATCAGGGCCTTCCGCCATTTCTCCAAATCTTTCTTATGCTCCTCAATAGAAAAGGTATACCTCGGACATAGAGGATCATCTTCAACTATCTGACCCAGTCCCTCTATCAGCTCTGCTTCCTCCTCCTCTCTTTTTTGTTTCGAGATCCAATCTTCCTCTTCATTGTCAGATTGACCACCATTCCCGTTTAGCTTCAGAAGCTTATCCTTATAGGATACCACTTTAGATTTAGATCCCCCTCCAGCCTCCATCATCTTCTCCTCTGGAATCACGTGGGATGGGGTGCATAAACCTATATCTTCATCTACTCCCTCTTGCATCTCCTCATCCATTGATGAGTCCTCCATCGCCTCCCCTTTCGATTTCTTTCCATTCGGAGGAGAATTCTCCTTTTCAGCCAAGATCATTCATCTCGCACTCTTGGAACCATCTTTATCCTTCTTAGATCTCTGTTCTCCTTCTTCGATCTTCATTGTTCATCAGAAACGTAGATTGTAAACCTAGCAGAGAGAAAAAAAATCGCACGCGTGGGGCTACGCGAGGATAGCTTGGTTCTTTAATAATGAATCAAGTACGAAATATATATCACCCTCAAATGCATGATCGATAATGTGGTGCAATATGTAAGAAATAAGGATGTGACATTACATGACCCAAGTCCTCTCTTTCAATAACTTTTGCTATTATTTGAACCAAAGATCTCTTCCCTCTGAATTTTTTTGTTAGTCCGTATTATATTACTACTTTATTGCACACATCGTTTAAATTAACTATATGTTGCAATAAGTTTTATATCTAATAGATAAATATATATGTAGTATGTAAACAATAAACACTTGGAAAAAGCTAACTTTGCTTAGGATGCTGAAAAAAAAGAGGTGGAACCGCAGCAGCGCCAAGCTTAGCATTGCTTACTGGACTCTTTGGTGTGTTAATTTATCTTTGAGAAAAGAAAGTGTTTTAATAATATTTTAAATTTTTTTTTTCAAAATTCATTTTTAGAAGTTCACGTAATCATTATAGTAAAATTAAAACATGTTACTTAATTAGAAAATACTTTAGAAAAAAATACCATAAACAAACGAACCTTTATCTTGGAGAGGTTTATAGAGTATGGAATTTCCTCAAGTCAGTCTCCCCAATACTGAGCAATGTGAACTATCGTACTAGCGCTTCATTTATTGACAAGATCTATTGCGCTACTTTTTGATTTATTCTTTTGCTTCAATGTAGGGACCATTATTAGATTAATGTAATCACAACCGAACATATAACACCTTCTTAGATTACTAGGGTTAACGTGTAAGTCCAAAAGTGCAGTGGCAAATTTTAAAATTTTGAGAGTTGGAGAGCAGGCTTTTAAATAATTAAAAGCCGCTACTGAAATTGTTTGGGAAGTGGGGTTAAACCCGTTAGGGTTTAGTGTGTGTCTTCTTAAAGGATATAAATTTATATTCTTTTACCCAACTATGTATTCGAGAGAATACATACTTATAATATGAAAGTTAATTTTTTTTTTTCTCTCCACTTCAGGGGATAAGTTTCTCGAGAATTGAGAGAGAAAAAAAAGGTAAGTTTAATATTATAAATATTCATCCTCCAGAGTATATAATTATAAGAAGTGAAATGACATAAGTTTATATCCTTAAAAGAAAAATAGTTTTCCCTTTAAGTTAAGGTACAGAAGTACAAATTCTAAAATCCAAGGATTGAAGCATAAATCCTATAATTAAGGTCCATAATTTCCTCGGAGCATGGTTGTGGGGTGTGACCATCCCTTTACCGCATGATATACAATTAAGGGAAATTTTCAAGATTTGTTGAATGTGCTTTAAGCACAGTAAAAATCCTTAAAATTCAAAAGATAGGGTGTGTTGAGGTGCATGCCTTATGTGGGGGAAAAGATTAAAACACTTTGTTAGGTCCTAGATTGACCGTATTGCTATACCAGAAGGTATGCGCTCAGAGATACCGTAAGAATATGTATGTATCTGGCCTATGGCCAATGTCCCAATCACTGCGCACAAACAATAGGCTCATAGCCAAGACGTGGGTGTGTGCACAGTGTTGGCAGTAATAGTAAATAGGTTCAAAAGTGTGTACCTGGGGTCTTTAGGCTCTTAATTATAAGGATTACCTTTCTAGGCTTGGGCCCTTTAAGACTTCCCAGATTGCATTAGGATTCATCTCCCTTTCTGTTGGGATGAGGTCCTTATCTTGAGTATCCTTGTTGTTTGATATTGTTAGGATTGTAGAGAATCTATCCTTTGATGATCTCTTGAGTAGGTAGTTAGAATATGATAAATATATACATAACAGTTGCCCCCTAGCCCGGTATTACGAAGCTCGGACTGCCGGGGTGCTGAGATATCATGTCGGCTTCGACATTGTTGAGCTCGGGTATTTAGCGTTTCGGGTCGGCTGGGTTGAAGGTCAGGTCATGCGTTTGACATTTGATATGTCAGCAAGGCGTAAATTTTTCACCGAACTATTGATTGCGTCGTCTTTGGCCGTGATGTGACTTCTGGCTGCGACCTCTTGGTCGAGCTCGGGTCTGATTCGCGACATCTTGGTCGAACTCGGTTTCGATCTTATCGTATTAACGTGACCTTTTGCTTCTTGCCTGTGATGACGGTTACGAACTCCCACGTGTTGCCCCCTCATTGGTGGTTCGTGCATCGTGGAACGAGCGCCGTTCTGAGCTTTTGCAGGTCATGAGTGCATTTATTAAATGCGTGCAGAGGTGATTTTACCATTTAACCCTTGATCACCCAACTGCTTACGGCCTCTTCATCTTCGCGCTTGGGGCTTTTCTTCCTTTAAATACCAGTTTTCAAAATGGTATAGGATTTTCGTTCTTTTCTGAGTTCTCATTCTTTGTTTTTGGCCTTCTTCTTTTCAAGCTTTCTTGGAGTTTCTGACCTTTTTCCAGTGTCATTCTCGGTGGAGGCTTTTCGAAGAGTTGAGTTTAGCTTCTTCGTCCTTTCTCTCAATACTCAGGTACTTTCTCATTCCTCCATTTTTTACTCAAATTTTGATTCGGTTATCGTTTTCATTTCCTTTCGATTCGAGTTTGGATTTATTGAGTCTCTGTTCGAGAGTTTTGAAGGAGGTTCTTTGTCTCCTGTGAATTTGGGACTGGATATGAGTATTCCCAGCACATATTCGGGTCCGGCTTTCGGCCGTGGTGGTGAGAAGGATGAAGAAGTGGTGAAACAATTGCCTCGAGCAGTTCAGTATTGGTTCTATGGGAAGGAATATACTGAGGAGGAGAAACTCCAACAGCTTCTCCGCAGTCCTCGAGGAGGTCGTCGGAGTTCCCGAGGTGGACGCGGTAGGAGAGGGAGAGGTCGGAGAGGAGGGGGTCATCAGACTCAACTTGACTTTGGTAGGGATGGTCCCTCTTTGGCCTCGAACCCTATAGCTCCTGGGTTGAACTCCTCTCCTAATCCAGCTCCTTTATCTTATATTTTTCTGTCGTCTCAGGTGGTTCCGGGTCCGAGGTCCGTTTTAGATCAGATCCCTCCTCTTGGGTTGAATGATAGTTCTTCCATCCTTTCTTCATCTGAGCTGGGTTTTTCGGAGTCAATTACCCCTTCTAATTTCGGTAATTCGGCTTTGAGTCGAATGCCGTTTGTTGATCTTGTCAGTAGTTCTGACAGCTTCATTCCTTTTTCTTAGAGTCCATGCTCGTTGCCATCTGATCTCGGAAGTCCGAGGTCAGATTTGGCTGATTTTTGTACTGATCTTCATCCTTCGTGTTCCAGGGCTCTAATTATGGAAGGATCTGCCGTTCAAGATTGGGTTCTTCTCGAGATTCTGCACATGCGATCTACGATGTCTCCCGCCGATGTAGCCCAACTTCCAGTTAGAGACCCCAGTGGGGTTGATATTCTTCCAGCAGGCGATTATCCAGTGTGCTCTGGTCCTACCTTGGACGAGCCTCACTTCTTTTACTTTTACCGGGATCTGAGTACCAAGTTGGGGATTCGTTTCCCTCTTACCGAGTTTCAAATGGCCTTGATCCGCAGACTTAGGATTGCGCCCTCGCAGCTTCATCCCAATTTGTGGGCTTTTATTCTAGGTTTCGAGCAAGTGTGTGCCTACCTCTGTCTGCCTTGCACAGTTTCTCTTTTCTTCTTTTTATTTGATGTATACATCGCCCGGACTGGTGCCGAGGATAAGGAAAGGAAAGGGTGGGTAACCCTTCGAGGTACTCCAGGTAGGGGTATTTTTATTTCTTACTCCCAATCCTTCAAGGGCTTTAAGGATGCCTATTTTAAGGTGGCATCTCGTTCTGACTCCCTTCCCTGGTTCGCTGAAAAGTGGCTGGATAATGGAGATTTATCATGCCGGTTCGAATTGTACTTGACGCAGAAGCATTATCGAAGGCGTCCTAAAGACTATGCTACCCCAGTAGCAGCTCTTTCCAGTTCGAAAAGGTTGGCGGTTTCCGTTTTGATCGAATATGCCGACGAATACGGCATTATTGATCTAAGTTGGATTGTAGATAAGTTTGGGGAAGATGCCCTTTGTGAACTTGGTATGTAGTTTATCTTCATGGTTTGTTTTTGGCATAACTTATTACCTGCATTTGATATTTGGTCCTCTTTTGCAGTTAGCATGACGAGTTCCGAGTATAAAAAGTTTCTGCCTAAGCCCAAGAAAACTTCCAAAGGGAAAGCTAAAGAGGTTTTCTCCCTCGAGCCGGAGGTCTCAAAGAAAAGGCGGCTTGATTCCATACTTGGTGGCAGTTCGGCAGATGCTGAGATGGTCTCAGCTGATCTTCCTACTCCTCCCTCGTCATCTTCCCTCCCTCCACCTTTGGTGGTTGGACAAGGGGACGTGGTTGTCTTGGAACCTAGGGAGTTGTGGAAGGTCGAAGTTTCGGACCGACTTAGGGCCGTTCTGAAACCCCCTCAGCAGCTCATGGGCAGCTCGACCTTGGCTACCAATCTTAGGGCCCTGATAGCTCGGTTGGAAGAGGACTCTTTGAAAGCATCCTCTTTGCTCCAGTCCTTCCAGGATCTTCATCAAAGGCTCAATCTATCGACTGTGTCTAACTCATCTCTCACCATCAAGGTGGAGGAGCTTTTGAGGAAGCATGACGAGCTCGGTAAGGCTAAGTCCGAGCTTGAAGTGAAAGTTGAGGATCTGTCCTTGGAGCTTTCCGAGGCTAAGAAGACTTCGGAGTCGGCTAATACCAGGGCGGAAGGTTTGAGGGTTGAGAAGGAGACTCTCTCCAAGTCTTTGGCCGACAAGGATGCTCGGATCCGACAACTGCAGGCCGACTTTGAAGAGGCGAAGGCCGTGGTCGTGAATGCTGCCACTGAAGCTTTTGCTAATGCTATTGCTCAAGCTCAGGTTCTGAACCCTGGCCTCATTACTGATGGGATGGATGTTTCTTATGACGTGAAGGATGGTGTCATCGTTCCTGGAACTCCAGGCTCTGACTCTGCTGATGAGGAGGAGACCGAAGCCGAGGTTCACGAGGTCGTTTCTCCACGTGCTGAAGAATGATGGGGTCGGAATGCCGACCTTTATTATGTTGCTTCTTTCTCTCTTTTTTATGGGGCTTTTGATCCCCTTTTTGATTTCGCATGAACATCTTTGCCGCTTTAAATCGGCTGTAAAACTTGCGTTTGAATTTGATTTTCTGAGATCGTTGCTTCATTTTACTTCTCTTTTATTTGCATATTTGAGGTTCAATTTCGATCTCGTTCTGTTATGCTTCAGCTTATGATTTGTCGAGGTTGCTTTGATCGATCTAGGATAGTTTTTGTTGGTCAACAAAATTTTCATTCCTTTGTTAGATCGTTAAGCTTTAAGGCTTTAATTGCTTGAATAGAAATTGATATGCACTGATAAGATTGACGTCAATGCTCATTTTATTTGCATTTCAAATGAAATCTATTTACAAGGTCGAGCTTGAAAGCTCGTTTTATTTGCTTCGAAATAAATCTACCTACAGACTGAGCTTAGGAACTCGTCTTATTTGCGTAGAAATAAATCTATCTACTGACTGAGCTTAGGAGCTCGTCTTATTTGAAAGAATTTAAAATTTATTTACAAATTCTCGGAAGTCAGACTTCAGGCCTAGCTGTAGTAGGCCTTTAGCTTGTCCGCGTTCCAAGTTCTCTTCACTGGCTTCTTGGAGATGGTTTCCAAAGTGTAGGCTCCTTTTCCCAGGTTTTCCTTAACTCTGTAAGGGCCTTCCCAATTTGCGACGAGCTTCCCATCTCTAGCATTCTTGTTGCCGATGTCTGCTTTCCTCAGTACCAAGTCACTTCTCTGGAATGACCGAGGTCTGACCTTTTTATTGAACCTAGCCGTCACCAGACGTTTTTCCATCATATTTTAATATCTGGCGTTCTCCCTGCTTTCATTCAGCAGGTCGAGTTCCACAGCTAATGTCTCGCTGTTTTGTTCCTCAGTTCCTTGAAGCCTTTGCAACCTCCTCCAGGATGGTTCTCCGATCTCTACTGGGATCATAGCCTCACACTCGTATGTCAGCTTGAAAGGACTTTCCTCTGTGGCAGATTGAGCACTTGTTCTGTACCCCCATAAGACGAGGTGTAGTTGTTGCACCCAATTTCCCTTAGCATCGAAAAGCCTTTTCTTGAGCCCGTTGATGATCACCTTGTTAGCTGACTTGGCTTGCCCATTTGTCTGAGGGTGTTCCACTGATGCAAATCAGTGTGTGATTTTGAAGTCGGCCATTAACTCTTGGAACTTCTTATCAGCGAATTGTGTTCCATTGTCTGTAATGATCTCGGCAGGGATTCCAAATCGGCTGCTCAGGTTTCTTTCAAAGAATCTCTGAATCCTGGCCGAGGTTATGGTGGTGAGGGGTTCAGCCTCAATCCATTTGGTGAAATAGTTAACCACTACTATCAACCATTTGAGCTACCCTTCGGCCGCGGTGAAAGGTCCCAGCAGGTCCATCCCCCATTTGTAGAATGGCCAGGGTGTCGTGATGGTTTGTAGCTCTTCGGGAGGTGCACGAAGGATGAGGGCGTGCTTCTGGCATTGTTCGCATCTTTTGACGCGCTCTTTTGCGTCCGCTTCCATAGTAGGCCAGTAGTACCCTGCCCTAAGTGCCTTCCTGGCTAGAGCTTTTCCTCCCATGTGATGCCCATTTATGCCCTCATGGATCTCGGTCAGGGCGTATTCAGCTTCATTCTTATTTAGGCATTTTAGCATGGGTGTATAGAAACCTTTTTTGTAGAGCTGCCCTTCCATTATAGTGAAGCAGGCCGAGTTTCTTACGAGCTTTCTGGCATCTTGGGCCTCGTCAGGCTGGACTCCTTTTTCCAAGTAGACCACTATTGGCCTTCTCTAGTCTTCATTCTCGGTTATCACCATGACGCAGGTCGGCTCTGGGATGCTTTGTTGTATGATTGTACGATGATTTCCTGATCCCTTCAATCTGGCGAGCTTTGATAAGATGTCTACTCTACTATTTTCATTTCGAGGTATGTACTGAACCACCGCCTCATCAAACTCGGCCAACAGCTCCTTGGCTTGTTGGAGGTGTTTCATCATGAGGGGCCCCTTAGCTTGATACTTCCCTTCAACTTGTGAAGTTACTAACTGCGAATCACTGAGGATTTTTATCCTTCTCGCTCCGTGCTTTTTTTCCTGCAAAATTCCTGCGAGAAAAGCCTCATATTCAGCTTGGTTATTTGAGGTCGGGAATGCAAGGTGAAGTGAGTGTTCGATGGACACACCATCAGGGCTCTCTATTATCGCCCCAGCCCCGCTTCCCTTAGAGTTTGAGGATCCGTCGACGTATATTGTTCAGAGGTCTTCATTCTCCTTTTCTTTATCTTTAGGCGAGGTGAGCTCCATGACGAAGTTGGCCAAGGCCTGGGACTTGATTGTCTGTCGGGGCTCGTAAGATATGTCAAACTCTGAGAGCTCAACAACCCAGTTGATCATCCTCCCAGCTAGATCCGCCTTGTGTAGCACTTGTCTGATGGGCTGGTTGGTTCTGACGACCACTCGATGCCCTTGGAAGTAAGGTCGGAGTCTTCTTGTCGTGGTAAGTAGGGAGAATGCCACATTTTCCAGCTTCTGATACCAGAGCTCAGGTCCTTGTAATGTTCGACCTACGAAGTATATCGGCTGTTGCCCCTTGTCGGTCTCTCTTACCAAGGCTGCACTAACAGCCTCTTCTCCTAGAGAAAGATATAGGATCAGTGTTTCGCTGGGCTCTGGTTTCGACAGCACAGGTGGGGTGGCTAAGCAACTCTTTATCTCTTCGAATGCCCTTTTGCAGTCTTATCCCCATCCGAACTCCGCCTCTTTTTTCAAAAGCTTGAAGAAAGGCAATGCTTTTTTTGCCGACTTAGGCAGGAACCTGGTTAAGGCCGCAAGGTGACCTGTGAGCTGCTGAATTTCTTTCTTACTTTCTGGTTGCTTCATCTCGAGGAAGGCCCTACATTTGTCGGGGTTGACCTCAATTCCCCTGTTGGTGAGCATGAAACCCAGAAATTTTCCAACGGGTACCCCGAAAGAGCATTTGGTCGGGTTCAGTCTGATTTTCCGAGCTCTCAGTTGCTCGAAAGTTTCTCTGAGGTCGGCTACATGTGTATTTATATGTGTCGATTTGACGATCATGTCGTCAATGTACACCTCCAGGTTCCTTCCAATTTGGTTTTGGAAGACGCGGTTCATCATCCTTTGGTAGGTCGCCCCGGCGTTTTTGAGGCCGAAAGGCATGACATTGTAGCAAAAATTCCCCTTTTCCGAGATGAATGTGGTCTTCTCGTGGTCATCTGGGTGTAGCGGGATCTGATTATATTCGGAGTATGCATCCATGAATGACAGTAGCTGAAATCCTGATGAATTATCAACTAGCTGGTCAATGTTCGGCATCAGGTACGAGTCCTTTGGGCATACTTTATTGAGGTCAGTGTGATCTCCCCTTATGGTGATGACCTCATTCTTTGTCCCCAGCATCTTCAGTGCTTGATGTTTGGTGGAGATTAACATGTTCCAGTCGTGGATTGTAGGAAGAAAAAGCGTCTACTACGACGAACCGTACCCTTCCAGATCGGAATGAGTCCTTCGTTCCTAAGGTCAGCTTCAAGTTTATGTAGCCCTTTGGAGGGGACGGCTCTCCGTTGAACCCAATCAGCTCGGTGGAACATGGTTTCAAGTCTTTTTCATCCAAGTTCATCTTTTGGAAAGCGTTCCAAAAGAGTATGTCCGCCGAGCTTCCGTGGTCAATGAAGATTTTCTTAACCCGGCAGTTAACTAGCACGCCGGTGATCCCCAGACCATCGGTGTGTCCAGGTACGACCATTTCTAGGTCTTCTTGAGTAAAGAACAGTCTTGAGGGAGCAGGATTGCTGGCTTTCCCTTTGAAGGTCGGCCTATCTCTTACCAACATGACCTCCTTCAGGTACTTTCTTCTTTCATTTGTCGTGTCGCCTCCTCCACCCAGAGCTCCGCTTATCACGTTGCACTCAAACTCAGCTTCTTGGAATTCCTCGTCTTTATCTTCGACCTTTTTGCCCTTCGAAGGGTGGTCTTGTTCCTGATCCTTCTTATCCTCTCTCTTCGGGCTACGACTTCTGCTCTGGCTTCTTTGCCTTCGCTTACTATTCTTCTTACCCTGAGTTTGGATAATGTATTGCTTCAATTTCCCCTCGCTGACATGTTTCTCAATAGCATCTCGGAAGTCCCAACAGTCATTCGTGGTGTGACCATTTTGATCATGGAAAGCACAGTATTTGTTCCTGTCCAATCCCATTTTGCTCTCGAGGGGTCGAGGTCTTTCGACGTTGCGCATTTCAGTCTAAGCCACTTCTTTCCATATCCGAGATCTGGACATGTTTAATGGCGTGTAGGTGTCATACTTGGTCCTTGGAGATCGGTCATCTGGTCTCTTGTCATGGGAGTCGTTTCTTTTTTTCGACCCCTTCTGATCCCGGTCTTTGTTTTTCTTGCTTGGGCTTCGTCCTTTGGACTCCCCATAAGCCTTCTGCATGTCTTCAACGTCAATGTACTTGTCCGACCTATGTCGAAACTCCTCCAGATCGTTGACCGGGTTCTTATAGATTGACTTTGCGAGTGGAGAATCACCATCTAATCCTGAGATGATCAGATGCAGGTGTACTGGCTCAGTTAGATTCCAAACCTTGAGGGCGGCATCTTTAAATCTGTCGAGGTATTTCCTCAACGATTCATTCTCTTTTTGCCGGATTCTTCCCAAGGCATAGCCCGGCATTGGATGTGCCTTACTCGTTGCAAAATTCAGACGGAAAGTTCAAGCCAGGTCCTTGAACGAGTCGATCTAGTTCCTGGGGAGCCTGGTTATCCACGTCATTGCCTGACCTGTCAATGTCTTCGCGAAGATTCTGGCCTTAATAAGTCCAGTTATCCTGTTGAACAACATCTCGGTCTTGAAAGCCTCTAAGTGGGCATCCGGGTCTTGACTTCCGTCATACGGAGGTATCCTGGCACTCTTGAATCTCGGCGGGATTGCCAAGTTCATGAGCCTTTCAGTGAATGGGCTATCATTAGCCTCCTCATCATGGAGATAATTATCTCCTTGGTTGTTGACAGGCCCTCCGCCTTCTTGGTGATTGCTCAGATTCTGCGCATTCTCTGCTGCCGCGGCCGTGTTCTGTTGCTGCGGTCCGCCAGTTTCCTCCAGCTCGGCCTTCAGTGTTTTGGTTTCGTATTTCAGCCTTCAATGCCTCCATCCTCTGGGCATCTAACCTTTGTTGGGCCATAAATCTGTTTTCCATCTCTTGCATCCTTTGAAGGATTGCATTCATGGCCCTAGTGGTCACATCTTCTGACTGATTATTCTGTGGGCGCGCTGTCTCCACTGTCCCGTTGGTCTGGGTTCTTAAGGGCGGCACCTGTGTGCCGACCTCTCCGACCCGGACATCCACTAGCACGGGAGATGCTGTTGACTGGAGATGTTCCAGCGCAGATAGGTGTGGCGGCGGTTGGGCAGTGCTAGAGGTCGAACGAGTGTTTGTCATTGTGGAATGGGAATCAAAATTTATCGTTTCTCATAGACAACGCCAATGTTAGGTCCTAGATTGATCGTATTGCTATACCAGAAGGTATGCGCTCAGAGATACCGTAAGAATAGGTATGTATCTGGCCTATGGCCAATGTCTCAATCACTGCGCACAAGCAATAGGCTTATAGCCAAGACGTGGGTGTGTGCACAGTGTTGGCAGTAATAGTAAATAGGTTCAAAAGTTTGTACCTGGGATTTTTAGGCTCTTATTTATAAGGATTACCTTCCTAGGCTTGGGTCCTTTGAGACTTCCAGATTGCATTAGGATTCATCTCCCTTTCTGTTGGGATGAGGTCCTTATCTTGAGTATCCTTGTTGTTTGATATTGTTAGGATGATAGAGAATCTATCCTTTGACAATCTCTTGAGTAAGTAGTTAGGATATGATGAATATATCCATAACACACTTCATTTCTGTTTTTGCATGTCAGAATTATTATGCATGGTACAAGATGAGCCTGAGTTAAAGGAAGAAGAACAAAGCTCTCCTAAATCTTTAAATATGTAACTAGGAAAGAGGGATATCTAACTGTCCTTTCCTTGATTTTACTCTAAGTACTCCCATCGAAGGAGTGAAATAGGAATTTCCTTGTGTAGGTAATTGACTTCTGTCCTACGGCTAAGAAGGTTTTTTAAGGAGTCTTTGAAGTGGTACTAAGACGAGAATCAAAAGGAAAGGACAGTGAGGACTGAAAACCGAAGTAAAGCTTATAAGGTAAACCTAGGCCAGCTTTAGTATTTTTTTTTCCTTTTAGTATATTCAGTTATGGCCATGATGTTTGAAATTGTGGTCTGATGACTTGAACAGCAAAGATCCTTGTTGCATGTAATTCTGAAAGAGTTGCATGTGCAATCTGAGGGGATACAAGGATAAGAATGGGTTGAGTCACTTGAAAAAGGAACTTTTTGGAGAGAATAAAATTCTACGGAGACTAGTTGGTGAGGACGTCCTTGTGATCGAGGCTCAATCAGCTTGGAGAAAGGAAAGATCAAGACGAGTGGAAGATTATATTCATTGAACTAGGGACAATGTAAGTGTGTTGATGTTGACCCCCTTGATTGAAAATGCTATGGTGTAACCTTGAGCGTTTGAATATTATGTGTGTATGCTGTTGTAAATCGACTTATCATGGAGAAACTCATATTCATGGCTTTATGTTGCTAAAAATTGATTTACCATGGAGGAACTCACACTTCATAACTCATATATATATATATATATCAGGTAGGATCCCATGACACCAATGTCAAATTTGAATTTTGACACCTCATCTAGGAGCTATTAGATCAAAAAAGATCAATGGTGTCACATGCTTACAAATCAGAGTCGTTGATCTTTTTTGATCTAATGGCTCCTAAATAAGGTGTCAAAATTCAAATTTGACACTGGTATCTCTCTATCTATATATATATATATATATATATATATATATATATATATATATATATAGATAAATAAGAGTTATGTTGTAAGAAAAATAATTTAATTATGTTAAGATAAGACAAAACAAAATCATTGAACAAAGTATCTTGTCATATTTTTTTATTATTATTATTTTTTATCTTTTAGTGTTGCATGACTTCATGTAACATGATAAAATAAAGACCCATATATATATATCATTCTTTTATTTACCTTTGCCTATCATTCTTCAATATCATTAGATCAGAATCTCAATAAGAGAAAGAAATGATAAACGTAATTGAAATTCTGATCTAACAGTATTGAAAAGTAATAGACAAAGTTAAGTAAAAAAAAAATAAGTAAAATAACATATTACATATATATATATATATTATTTTTTAAAATAAATATTTGAATACGCTTAACGGTGCAGCCCTTGGATTGGATGCATACAGGGGTCGTCACAGAATATCAAATTTAACCAAAATAAAAGAATAAAGAACTCAACCAAAATTAATAATGTAAAAACATTTTACAAGAAATCGATGTCATTTTCCTGAAATTCCAGGACAACAGAGGCGAGAGCAAGTCTATATGCTACAGATCTTAAATTTCTGACAAGTACATATATTTCCCTCCTCCTCTGCTTCGTAGGGATCTCCTTCCACTGTTCCTTTCTTAAATGAGATAGTAGAACGGCCTCGCAAAAGCCTTCTGCTACAAGCCTCTTGCTGCAATCACATTGCACCCAGTAAGATTCTCTACAACGAGACATTTATAGGTTCTTGTACATATTTTAAACATAGACTATTAGAAAATGATTAGAGTCCAAAAAGATAAGATTTCACAACCTTCCTTGAACACAAGATGTTGTGACAAAGCCAATAGGCCACCGGTGAGACGAATCATCTGGTATCTGCATTTCCCATTCACCGGAGGAATGCTCTTTGAAGTATAATCTCATAGCAGACTGAGACATTTGAAGTCCCTCTTCACTTTTCTCCGAACTGCACCGGCATACACAAAATATTTAAGAGATTTATATTACTTTGCAATGAAGTTTTAAAATTTAATATTCATTCCAAGCAACAAGAAAAGAATTCATCACTTCATTTTCATCTAGGACTTTAAAGAGGCAGGGAAAATCTCATAAATTACACAATACAACATTTGCAAGATTCCAGACGGAATGTGTTGAGATATATAGTCCCACATTGGTTGTATGTGCAACTAATGTGAAGTTTATAAGGTCTTGGACACTCTCACCCTTTGAGCTAGCTTTTGGGATGGTGACCTCAAGGTTCTTTACATAAATCAGTACATGAAGCCCAAAATCAGTACATGAAGCCTTGAAAGATAGGAATTGGGCTCAAGCCATGCAAGAGGAGATGAATGCTTTGGAGAAAAATAAAACATGGGAGGTTATTGATAGACCCAACGGAAAGAAAGCAGTAGGGTGCAGATGGGTTTATGCCCTGAAATATAATTCTGATGGCACTCTTGAGAGATACAAGGCTCGATTAGTGGCCAAAGGTTACACTCAAACCTATGGCATTGATTATGAAGAAACCTTTGCTCCAGTTGCAAAGATGAATACAGTGAGAATCTTGTTATCCCTTGCTGCCCATTACAATTGGGATATAAATCAATTTGATGTGAAAAATGTTTTCCTCAATGGTGAGTTAGAAGAAGAAGTCTACATAAAAATCCCGCCTGGTTTTGATTCTGTGAATGGGGGAAATAAAGTTTGTAGATTAAAAAAGGCCTTGTATGGATTGAAGCAGTCACCTCGTGCTTGGTTTGGTAGGTTTACTAAGGTTATGATGACCTTAGGATACAGACAGAGTCAAGGAGATCACACTCTTTTCTTCAAGCACTCCCAAAATGGGAAGCTTACTGTGCTCCTTGTATATGTTGATGATATTATTATCACAGGTGATGATTTTGTGGAGAGACAGATTCTGCAAACACGGCTTGCCTCTGAGTTTGAAATCAAAGACCTTGGGAAACTGAGATATTTCCTAGGGATAGAAGTAGCTCATTCAAGCAAAGGAATTTTTATCAGCCAGAGGAAATATGTTTTGGATCTTCTCAAAGAAGCAGGAAAGCTCGGGTGTAAACCCTCTAATACTCCTATTGAGGAGAATCACAAGATGGGCTATGAAGAAGAGAGTCCTCCAGTTGATAAAGGACAATATCAACGGCTAGTTGGGAAATTGATATATCTGACCCATACTAGACCAGACCTAGCTTATGTTGTTAGTGTTGTCAGTCAGTTTATACACGATCCAAAGGAAAAACACATGCAGGCAGTAGAGAGAATTCTTCAGTATCTTAAAGGTACTCCTGGTAAAGGATTGTTATTCTGACGTGATGGCAATCTATCTTTAGAAGTCTACACAGATGCTAATTATGCTGGATTCGTGACTGACCGTCGTTCTACCACTGGTTATTGCATGTTTCTTTGCGGTAACTTGGTGACATGGAGAAGTAAGAAACAAGATGTGGTTGCCAGATCAAGTGCAGAAGCTGAATTTCGAGCTATGGCTCAAGGCATTTGTGAGTTACTGTGGCTGAAAATTGTACTTGATGATCTCAAAATAAAATGTGAGGGACCTATGAAGCTGCTATGTGATAATAAGTCCGCTATTTGTATAGCTCATAATCCAGTTTAACATGATCGGACTAAACATATTGAGGTCGACCGCCATTTCATCAAAGAGAAACTTGATAGCGGGTTGATTACCACTCCATACATTCCCACTGGGCATCAATTAGCTGATCTATTAACAAAGGGGCTTCCTTCAGACAGATTTCAAGAACTTACTAACAAGCTGGGAATGATAAATATCTATTCCTCAGCTTGAGGGGGAGTGTTGTAAATAATAATTATTTAGTTATTATTTAGTTATTATTTAGTCATTATTTGTTGTATTGGGCCAAGCCCATTAGGTCAAAATTAGGTCAAGTATTCTCTATAAATAGAGAACCCTTTGTACAGATTATACACAATTCAATAATATTTCATCAAGGTTCTTTACATGGTATCAGAGCCTCACCGCCCCCCACTTTCTCTTGTGGCGTTTCTTAGTACAGGTAGGCTGGGCCTGTTGCATTGTCCACTCTTCAAGCCCAATGGGCTCTTGTGTGAGGGGGCGTGTTGAGATATATAGTCCCACATTGATGTATGTGCAACTAATGTGAAGTTTATAAGGTCTTGGGCACTCCCACCCTTTGAGCTAGCTTTTGGGGTAGTGACCTCAAGGTTCTTTACAGAATGCATGAACAATAAAGAAGACAAAAGAAAATCATTTTTTCCTAGTTAGCTGCTATCCATCCCCACATTCTAGCCTATATAATTAATTGAGAAATTCACAAGAGAATAACTCCTACGTAAAAACACTAACACTTGAACAACATATTTGATTATCCTGTACCCAACGACATACAAATGTTTGAAGAATCAACAAGAAAATAAAATAAAATTGAAAGGAATAATGGACTGTTTTTAATTTCTAATCAAGAAAAAAAATAATTAATAATAAAATAGGAACTCATAATTTCAATGTTAATTACCTTGAAGTCCATAAAGATATATCAGAAGGATATGGTGCACATATAACCGCCCCCTCTTCGAAAAAGCCTTTCTTGAATGGGTGAAGATGAACCCTTAGAAAACATAGCTTATGGTCATAAATGACAGAGCTTCTATGCGTCAGATCCAGCTTTTGTTCGCCATTAATAAACTTAGAGATTATGGCATTTCCATCAGCTGCACAAGGAAACAATAGCAATTGACTAGCTTTGGTTTCATTGATGAAAGTAGTCAGCATACAACCTGTCCTTGCTACAATTCCATCAAACGAATTATTATCACTGTCAAAATTTGGAATTTTAAAGTTTCCAGGACAAGAGTTCCGAGATGAATTAACATTGGTCAAATCTTCCCTAGTTGAAGGTTCAGAAGTCTCCATTGCACTAATCTCTTTGTTGAAAGTAATGCGAACAATACCCCATGGGGGCAGAGTGGGAACTCTCAAATGCCTTCTTGAAGGAGGACGAAGTTCTTCTTTTTCATTGAATGAAGCAGCTTTAGCTTCCATAAAACTTGAGTATGCCTTACAATCTGGGAAATCTGAAGGGAAAAATGGTATACCCATCTGCATAAGAGAAAAGTTTGCATACAATATTTAATAATTAACACAAAACACAGAAAATTGCAATTTTTTTGGGGTAGGTGGTGAAAATACTTACTTCACATGCAATCCAGTGCTTTTCTCGCAAACCTATTGCATGCGCCCCATTAGAAATGAGTGGAATCCAGAAGGCTTTGACCCAACTTAAGGGAAGTATAACGGACCATCTGGAAGGTAATCACAGAAGCGTTTATTATATACTATATAACGGCAAAGGTTTTGACATAAATACTTCATGCATTGCAAAGGAACATGTTTGATCGGTAGGAAATTAAAACTTAAATTATGATCAGTTTGTCTTAATTTTTCTTATATATCTTAAGGTGATAAAAAATACCTATCATTTGTTTTTAAAGAATACAAGCAATAGTTTTTTAATAGATGTTAATGAACAACATTTAAAAGTAGATTACAGAAGTTACCCTATAATTGATTCCTTGAAATCATTTTTTAAAAGCAGAATAGGGCAAGATCTCGAGCATTGCACCTCAGTTGAAGAGTCTGCCTCCCCAGAATCTATATCATCAAGGCAGAAATTAAGCATACGTTCACGATGTTTCTCCTTAGAAAGGACACTCTCTTTCACTGGGGGCCTCAACCCTCTGATCTGAGCATACCATAGATCATCAATATTAGACTGGCTGTCTTCATGTTTTGACCATGATAATGAAGGTAAATCTTTACTCTTCTTCAACATGTCTCCCAAATCAGCAAGCTCTTCATAATTAGTTTCCTGTGCATCACTAAGTTCCTTAGTCGAAATTGGCTCTGTTGGAACAACAGTCCTTTTCCCCGGCAATTCTCGAGGATCCTTAATGTTAAGAGATAACATTGCACGAGAAGAAAAATGCTCCTGATTTTTCAGTAAGGATGACTTACTACTCTGACAAATACAGTCTTCTTCTATAGCCACATGTTTCTTTAATTGCCAATTATTCTCTGAAACACTGTAATGCCAACATGAAAAATAAGCCATTTTGGATCATTAATGTAAAAAATAAAAAATAAAACAAAGAAGACTGTTTTTCTAATTTAAAACACACCTAACAGGATGCAATATCTTCTGAAGAAGTTGAAATGTCCCGGATCCCATTAATTCTAATTTCGCAAGTTGACCCTCAAGTGAAAAGCAATTAATTGAGAATCCCCTCTTTTCCATCTGAATAGTGATAAACATAAAAAGCATATAATGTGAGTTTACAGAAAAATTTCATTGTACAGTTTACAATTCTAAGTTCTTCAACTTCAGCATGGAAATTAAAATCATGGCCAGAAACACTAACCAACTTAGTGATTCAATTGACAATAATTTTTGTCTCTTAAATAACATATTTTTTCAAAATCACATATAAGCAGCCATCTAGCAGGAATAATCCTAGTAACTTCAGACAAAAACTTTCTTACTGAGTTACAGCACTTAAGGAATAATGACAAGCTAGTGAGAGAGTGAGACACAATAATCTATGACCATCTGAAAAATAAAGCAGTAAACTCGAACAGAAATACATATTATGTCCAAGCTCCCAACATTGTCATTGCGGGAATGAAAGCCTTCCAAAAAGGCAATAAGAACAGAGAATAGCAAGACAAAATGAAATTTGTTGTTACATAAATGTGCTGAAGTACTGGTTTCAGTAAACTTCAACTTGTTTTCATCCTTATCAAGTGCACATATACTATGAAAAAATAAAAGAAACAAGATGTCCATATAATGAAGCTAAAGAAGGAAGTGAACCTCTTTCTGGCAGGCAAGTTTTAGATTATTATATCCTTCTTCAAAGGCAGAAGCATGTATCCACACCCATAGGTGTCTAAATGAAGAACCGTGCTTCATTCTCTCTGATTCTTCACATAAATCGACATCATGTTTCACTGACTCATCACTGATATCATGTTGTCCACAAGTATTATAATTTCTGCCATCTTGCTCTGTACTTGTATTTTGTTGGAAAGTTGGTCTCCATATATAGGTTACAGGAGCAATTGGCTGAGAAACTGGTGCTCCAATTTGATAAAGCTGTCCAGAAACAAAAATTAATTTTCCTTAACCAAATCAACCTGGCTCATAATAAAGTCAGCAACAGGATCACCTACCATTGCAGTTCCATAGGTGACACCAGAAAGATCCGAGTCGTCATGATTTCCAGGATGTGTTACTGTTCCTGGAAAGGGCACCAGTACCATTTGTAACACTGAAACTAACGAATCCTGTAAACAAGAGTCAACCTTAAATAAAACTAAGAAAACTAAACCACTACTTTTTGGGGCTGAGAGCCTGTAAACATGCATTTGAAGATGTTTCAGCCAGAATAACAGCTTACTTTAAGACTCAGACGATTAACAATATAAAAGAAGATATTTCCAAAATAAAAATAAAAACAAACTAAAACTAAAATAAACTACCTCTGGACCCTCCAATTGAACAGCAGTGTAATAGCTTGCATCATGTATTAGCACCCCGTGTTTGAGCCTTTTCAAGAGTGCCCTCGAACCTTTCCCTCTGTGTAAACACAAGCATAATCCTTGTTAGTGTTTCAAAGAGAATGTAAAGCACACACATGTTTATGTCATCAGGTTTCTGGAGTCCAATTCAAACACATCCCAACAATGTGAAACAACCATACATCAAGAAATTAACTGGTTTCAAGTTCCCTCATTGACACTTCACCAATTTCTCTTTTTTTCTTTTTTCTTTTTTCTTTTTTCTTGTTGTTTTTAACCAAACAAGTACCTCATCTTGCTTTTATTTGGGTTATCGACTGCCAACCCAAACTAGTTTAGGAGAAAAGTGATGTTGTTGTTGATGATGTTAACCAAATAAGACCTACCTACCTTCCTTGAAGACCTAGAGGAAGGTGGTAGCCCCAAAGCTTGGTCATTGCAAACCTCTTTGCATGCCAAACATGAGTTCTCAGCCTCTTGGTTCCATCCCCAGAAGTGCAAAAACCATTCTCTGGGTTCATCTTAAGTTCATATCTTCGCCGAACACGCCGAGGAAGCTTCTTGATCTGCTTCTTCCCCAAAACTGATTCACCATGGCCTTTATCAACTGTTCCCAGTCTCTGCCTCTTTCTTCTACACCCCTTTCTTGCAATTTGGTTATCAAATGCTGTCGTTCTTCTTCTCTTGTTCCTTTGAGACTTATAATCGTTGTTTACTCTATTTTCTATGATACACTGAAGACTCTGGAGCTCAAGGGCACGGGATTCTGCATATTTCTGCACATTGATTTTGCGAGGTGGTGCTGGCATAGGTATTGAAACTTGAGGCCTTTTGGTTCCTTCAGTAACCATGGTCAAGAACTAAGTAGAAAAAAAAAATTAAAAAAAAGAGAGATAGAGTTAGTTTACATTTTACAAACAAATCCCTTGGCCTAATTTAATTATCCACAACCATAGTCCAAAGTAAACTGAACAGGGAAACCAAAACTAACAAATTTGACAATATCCTTATCTTATTTGGGTTATATTACATAAAACAGAACCTATATGTCAAATTGTCAATAGATCCAGATCAAGAATCAAAAATAGAAAAGGGCTTAGAGCAATTATGAGACAGGCAACAAGAACTAAGAGTTTATAGAAGTATGATTAACTTGCTAAGAAAGCTTCAGTTAACTAAACTGAAACAGTTTAAGACTGTTCAGAACTGTTACAACTACCTTCCACGTAGGATAACAAACTAATTGCAAGGTGCAGTTGTGTTACTCTAAAACGTACAGGATTTTAGTGCTCCACCAGTACAAACAACCAACAGTACAAACCACTTCAGATCAAAACTATTGTATACTTCAAGCATACCAACTAAAATGTTCAGAATAAAAAAAATGGAAAAAAAAATAGAAAAAATATTTGTCATTTTAAATGAAAGAGCTTATATCCTTTCACTTTCACAAAGAGGTGGGACCCACACCTTTATAATTTTTGGTCAACTCTCTCTCCTCCTTTATCTATCTCTTTCTCTCACTTAAAATGACACAACAACTTTACATGCTTTAAAATAATACACACTCTTCCCAAAAAAAAAAATACCAATACTTTTAATGCATTAATGCATTTATTAAAGGAAAAGGAAGTGTTAGACGTTCTATATAACAACTTAAAATTACCAAATTCAAGAGAACAAGAAACGAATTAGATACTCTCAACGCTCTTCCTCTTCTCCTTTTGTTTCTTCTTCAATCCTAATTCCTAGTGGCATCCGCTATAATTTATCACACTAGGGCAAAGCATAAGAAAATTCTAATATTAACTGCCAAAAAACAGGATAATGTATTATGTATTAAAGCTTCCGATTCAAAAGAGAACATTAATTAGTTCAAGCAAACACACTCCGCAAGAACAAAAACAAGAACTGCACAAAGAAGAGGAACAAAGACAATCATCAAAACGAAACCAGCCCCAAAAGAAAGCTCGACGAACCGACCTTCAAACGGACACCGAATCAAAGAAGCAGCAGCATCAAAGTCGAAGAAGGACTTCGAGGAAACCGACGGCAGCGGCGGCAGTGGAAGACGAGATGAAACGGTAACCGACGGGATCGTGGTGGTTATCGAGAAGAAAGTGCCGGAGAAGCCAGATAAACGGCGGCGAAAATATTTGGGGATTCGGTTCTCACGTAGTTGAATGAGTGCTTTAAAGCATGAATAAACCCTGCCTAATCCCTAACCCATTTTATGAACGGGTTATGCATATATTTATCACATTTATCACTCTTGTAATGAACTTATTTTATTTTATTTTATTTTAATTATAATCAGCTTAATAAAGTTGATTTTCTTCAATATAATTACTATAATTTATTAAGATTATTAGATTATTCTTATTAATTAATTATTAATTCTCGATAACTTATAACGGTCAAATTTACAAAAATTAATGATAATTAAATTAGTTATAAAAAAAATTAACTTTTGTGATGGCAAATATATCTTCTCCCCGTGTCCAATCATAATTTATTTTTTCTTTGATGTTTTTCAATACATTATTTTGATATACGACATTACAAATCAAATGTATTATTTTGATTTAATTTCAAATGTATTATTTTATTTAAATTAAATCTGTTCCTGATTCAACTAATCATCAAATAATTTATCTTATTAAATTAATTATTTATTTATTTCTTATTATTTTGTCAAATGACTTCAAGCTAAAAAAAAAGTAAATTGAATTTTAAAAATATAATTTTGGAAAAAAATTTAACAATTTAAAATTTTTAAAATTTTGTTATATTAATAAAGTGCTACGAGTAAAGGAGATGAAATGAGATTTATATTGGTTTGGTTATATCTTATTACTTATATTCAATTGTTGAATCTTAATATATAGAAAGGAGAACCAAACTTTGTTGACGTGTCACTTCCTCCTTAATTCTCAGCTTTGTATTCACACTGGAGATAGTTTGAAAAGTTACTTTTTTTAGAAATATTTTTTATTTCGTAAATAAAAAAATTCTACAAAGGAGGGAGAGTTTCTTTTAAATCATTATAAAATACTTGATGACAATCAGCTGTATTAATGATGTTTTCAATTCAAAATTCAAAATTAAAATTTGAAATGGATGGGAAGTGTATTAATTGAAATTGAAATCAGTCACCTAACAATTAAGTTCCCTCCACTATTTTCTGCATTGGTAACGGTGAAGTGTATTCTACAAGCTAAATTTTTTTTTAAATAAATAAATTACGACTTTGCCTATAAATAGGGGAGTGTTGCTTCTTTTTTTGTCTTGCTTTGCATTTTTTTTTCGTTCACGTGTGTAGGGATTGTTCTATTGTATAATTATTATACCTATTAAAATTAATTATAAAACTGGAAAAAAGATATGTATAAAATAAATTTAATTTTAATAAAAAATTATTAATTAAACGAATGGCGATAATAGTACATGATTAAAAAGAGTCCAGGCCTACGGAAAGAAAAAAGGGAGAGAAGATATAGACTCATCGAGAGAAAAAATCACCTAATGTATTAATAAAATAAGGAGAAGGTAATAAAATAGGAAGAGATTATAGTTATTATTATTTTTTTCTTATTATTTGTTACTATCAAATCCTAATCGTTGATTTTCATTAATCTAACAATTATAATTTATTAAAGGGAATAACATCTATTCTTTTAAAGGATATAAGCTTATATCCTTTTAGATCCTAACCGTTGATTTCCGTCCATCGACGATTATAATTTATTGGATTAAAATTATTAATTAATTAAAAATAAATTTGGCCCATTAAGTTTGGCCCAATAGATTATAATCATTGATGGACGGAAATCAGCAGTTAGTATCTAAAAGGATATAAACTTATATCCTTTAAAAGAATAGATATTTTTTCCTTTATTAAAATCAATAATCGGGCCGAATCTAATAAGATTATTTTTTTTATTAATTCATTTAAACCCTAAGCCAATTAAACCCACAACACAAAACCCTCTTTGTTCCGTAATTCGAGAAAACGACACACAGAGATTCACGCACAAAGAGACAAAAAAAAAAAAAAAAAAGACAAACTTGGCAGGTTCCATTCTCTCTCTCACTTTCTCCTTATCATTGTTCTTTATTTTATTATATTTTTCTTGCGCTTTCTTTCTATTAACGAGCTGAACTCTGCGTTATTTTTAAAATTGATTAAGCTTAATCAGGCTAAAGCCATGCCAGACTCTAAGCCGTTCGAATTATTTACATTCCTAATCAAGAGGCTTAGAGTCCCTTAATCGTTTTAAATCATCAATGAGGGCAGTTAAATTCTGGTGGGATGACCCACCTTCTTGAATAGCCCGTCCAGCCTTTTTCCCAAACTCTTGAGCGCGCCGTCTGATTTCCTTAGCTTCATCACCACCGTCCATCAACTTCCTCACAGCCTTCTCTATGCAATCTCTGCCCACCAATTTTTTCCTCTCCTGATAACCAATGAGACTCCACTCCTCTGCACCCACCTCCACCCCAATCCCCCGCACCTCAGTTATCAGTTTCTCGTTGTAGAACTGCTCGTCATGCACCGGCCACGTGATCATCGGAACCCCAGCGCTGACAGCCTCTACGGTGGAGTTCCACCCACAATGCGTCAAAAACGCACCGATAGCGGGGTGGTCCAATATCAGCACCTGCGGGGCCCACCCTCTAATGATCATTCCCTTACACTTTTCTTCAAACCCCTTTGGTAGCCATTGAATTGTGAATTGAGTCTTTCTATTAATCTAATTTTGTTATTAATTAAAAAAATTCAAATTATTAACCTGATTAAGCGATTTTTTTTCTGCTTTGAATTAAAGAAAGTGAGGCTTTGCAGATAAAGAAGGCGATTGGATGTTGATGGAGTGTAAATGGTGTCAAGAATTGTAAAGATTCTATTTTATTTTTTTTAATTCTTTTAGTTGACTACCTGAGCATAAAGAAAATGAGGAAGTTGTTAATTTAATACCCCATTTGAATTATTTATTGCTCTATAGTTTATTAATTGGATATTCTAAATCTGGGGTTGCTTTAATTTATTATTTTTTGAAGTTCACGTGTTGTTCAAAGAACTTTTTTTAATATTTTTTAAATTCATGATGAAACATATGGCATTAAATAGCTGAGATTGCAACTGGGGTGGTTTTTTTTTTTTTTTCCAGTGGTGAAATTTGAATAGTAGCTCTGCTATTCTGGGTAGCTAGGTTAACATTATTAGAGCTTGTGACATTGGTCACATTGAGTTTGAATAACGTTGAACCGGGGAAGGATTTATACATGGTTTATAAAAGGTTTTAGACTTAAATTTCTTTGCTGGTGATGTACAAAACTACAATACATAGTATTAAAAAAAAAAAAAACATACACACAGAACTTTATAATTTCGAGTGTAGACATATGTATTATTTAAACAAAGGCGGTAGGGGATTCACGGAAACCCTTTCATAAGTTGCAAAAAATGTTTATTAGTATTATCTCTTATGGAGATACCATGATAAAAAAAAAATGGTGGTGTTACTTTGATACTTAATTGATTATGATACGTGAATACAAGCTCTGTTGATACCCTCCCTTCCTTTCTTTCTGCTTATATGGTAAAGCTACTTACCATATGGAAGAAGAGTTTGGAACTAAGGAGAACAATTTTCTTCTGTAAATGCTAATGATATTTTTTCAATATCTTCCAAGTAGGGAAGCTGTCCAAGATTACGTACTTGAATGATGTAATTTAGATTAGTCTTAGATCTTTGTCACGACCTTTTCTTTTTGAAATTTTGAATTTTGATGACCCAATTTTGTTCTATTTGGTTGTGATGCCATTTTAAGATGGATGGCTTCTTCGTTATATTATGATTCTTAAACTATTTCTAATTGCTTTTCACATTGGTATTTGTATGTGTGCAAACTCAATTATGAGCATGTTTACATTTCTCATGATATCGTTTTCTGTATTCGGAGTATTGATATCATATAATGAACATTATGGTATTTTCTTTAACTACATTAATTATTTCTAGTGGCTTGTAGCGCCTGCAGGATAAATAGTTTCTGATAAAACGGGAAGATGTATGCCCAGGGTTCTAATCTTGGGAATTCCTGCAGACGAATTCCACAAAATTATTCATCATTTGTCCTAATCCTTCCTCAAAAGAGAGGTTTTGATTTAAGCCACCAATATGAAAGAAACCAAGTAGTGATCTCCATGGACTGGCGCAAGCATTCTAACATCGGCTACTGCCGTCATTTGATTAGAAATAAGATGTAAGTGATATGAAAGTTTATATATTAACCTGAACTAGTGTAGCTATTTTTTTGGGTACAAAAACTTGTGTAACTTTTGACACAATAGAGATGCTGAAATTAATAGTGAGGTCATTTACTTGAACATAAGATTGTCATTGAATTGAGACTAACTAAATTTTACTTCAGATTTGCAATTCTTAGTTCCGGACTTTATTATGAGCCAATACAACAGGCATCTGATATTGCAAATATTCTGGAAGAGTGGTTGTTTATTGATGTTGCTTCAGAGGTTTGTTTCTTGAATTGTGTCTGAGCAAGTGAGGTTTCTATTTGTTATCAAGGAAATAAGAGGATTAAATGCAAGTTGTGCCCAAATCTTGATAACTAAGCATCTTTATTATTTGTTGATGATTTTTCTGTCTATATTTTTGGCAGGAGGAGTATAGGAACGAGCATACGTTGATACAGCGATTTCATACTCAACTGAATACGGTGTTTGGGACAAAATGTAGTCAACTACAAGTAGATAGTTCTATTCCTTCCACATCTCAGACAGTACCCTCATCTGGGTTATTACATGCTTGGTCTAATGGAAGTCTACCCGAACTTGCTTTTCAAGTGGCTGGTCCTATCATAAATGCCACAGATTATTGTTCAATGACTGTAAACAAGAAATATGGATATCCAAACGGTGGGCTATCTCACCCTTCTGCTGTTCAAGAGCAAGTTTTTTCGCCTGATAACTGTTCATCAATCCCTACACGTAGTGATATGGATTTGTTTTCTGACTTTCCTGTTTCTGGTGGGGAATGCAATGTGGAAGCTAGCTCCAAATCAAATTGTTCCGTCTTTCCTCAGCAGCTTGCAAATGATTGTATGTTTGTATAAGCTTTTGATTTCTTTCTAAGTTCAATGCGTGTGTGCGCACTTTTGCTTTTATTTTTCCTTTTCTGCTAGATTATTTTTACTTTCAATAATGTATTGTTTACCCATTTGATTGACTACTTTGGCAGGGGAGATGGACATGTTAAAATATAGAGGTTCTTCGAGGACTACCCAGAAAAATGAGTCTATGGCTTTTCATACTACAACGGGAAAATCCCTCCAATCTGAATCTCCAAATAATATGATTGTGGATTTTGTTGCAAGAAATAAGCATGCCCTTTGTGGTAACTCTGAAGCCAAGCTACCACCACCCAAGAGACTAAAGTTGGAGAGCATACAAGACAAAATTGGGTTCAACCAAGAGGCTGTGATAAATGCTACAAAGAAAGTCATTGAGCCTAATGATTCAAATCCAGTGCTTGATTCTATTAGTCAGATAAAGACTGATGATACATCTGAACCGATTTTCAGCAGTGAAATAATTAGCTCTGAAGACTTGGAAGTTGTCCATATATCAGATGAGCCAGACCCCACTATGCATACTCTTTGCAATGTTATGCAATGTGTACAATTATAATTACTCAAACAAATGCAATTATAAGGCTATTCAACCAATAATTTATAACAGAACCAGCTTTAAATTATCAGTACCACCTTTTTAAATGTATGTATACATTTAAGAGCACATGAGGATCATATAATCCCATGAATGATATAATCATATATCACACACATCGCGTACTCTATATCTTAATTCATATCTTAGATCAACACCAAGTTCACATACACATTATCCACTATTTTACATATCTATATATGTATACATGTAGGATCGAGTTTCAGTTTACACTTAGAATCTGTACATAGTACTTTTTTTCAGGTGGTTATGCAAACTATTACATTCAATTGTTCAGCTATCAAGGCATTTATAGACATACTAAATTTGAATCTTCAAGAGAGCAGTGTATGCTCTTTCTCAGGTGTCTCATTATATCACTAAATGCACCAATTATAGCCACGGATTGTTGAACCCTTGTCTATTGAGGAAGATGGGTAATAACACCAACAATGTCAAGCTGCATATTAGGATTCTTTAAGACATTCTTGTGATCAAGGTGCTTGACTAAAATAGACAGTAACAAGTGTGTATTATGTCCTGTAAATTACAGCGAACCTAATTATAAACTGTTTAGATAGGGTAAAGATACTTCAAGAGAAAGCTAATCTTAGAGCACTCAAGAAAACAAATACCAGAATTTTCAATTATAGACTGCATGTCGAGCAAGACAGAAAGAGCAAGCCCATGTTCTGGAGACCAGAGATTGGCATTGTTAAAAATAGCGAAACAAGGATTCCAGAACATGTCATACAGTTGTACCCTCGTTGGCTAACTTTGCCACATTTTGTATGCAAACTCGTGACCAAAATACAGGGTTCATGGCATCCTCTCTATGGAGAAGGAAAAAAAAATAAGTTAACGATGATTATGACTGACGAGTAACTCAAAACATAAGCTATTATAATGAGAATTGAGAAGGACGGTTACATAGGCACGTTAAGTTGTCTTCTGTCATTCACTATCATTCTCCAAGAATAAAGCCTCACTTCGCATTCCCATTTGAGAATCTTGCTTGACATCCCCGTAATTTTCCAAAACAACCTGAGTTAACAAGAGATGCATGAAGCTGTCAAATGCAAGATGTATGCACAAGGGCAAGACAAACAGTCCCCTGGAACTGTTATAAGCGATACAAGTGCTGATAAATGAGAAAGCAAAATCCAGATGATAAATAATTTTAGTCAATGGAGGTATTTTTATTTATTTATTTATTTATTTACTCTTACAGTTGTAACAGCCCGTTACGTACCGGTATTGTTAACATTAATTATGATATTAAACGCAGTTACAATCACAACAATTCATTTATAAAAATACGAATAAACCTTTTCCGATTATTATGCGAGCATTTAAAACAATAAAACGCGTAACAATTAAAGCTGTGACCGTAACCGTAAACTCTTGCGGAAGACTTATTTAAACTATTTTTATAATTTACTTTACTTATTACAAGTTAGTAAGGGATTCCCATAAACTCACTTAGTCAATTACCAAACTTTACGTTTTTACCTTTTCGAACATGGTTCACTCATCAATTTTCTGCGAACACACCGCTCACAACCATACCTTCTTTTCAGATTATATCTTTGTCTTACTTAATTTCCTTTTCAACAAGCTATCACACGCTCAATTCGGAGCTCATTTGCTCCGGTTATCGCCGTTTGAAGTTGGATAAGTAAAATAGCCAACCAACCCCAAAACAGCACCAAAACCACTTACACTTCTCGAATTACTGTGCACAATCCACTCATCCAATTGCTCTCAAATTTTTATCCTACAAACTAGACATCTCAAACTTCATTTTGGTGTATCACACACTCAATTTGACTGAGAGACGAAGCGGGAATCAAATTCCCAAAAACTGACCAGAACAGCCCCTGCATCAGAGGTCCCTGGACAGTCCGAACTAAATAAATTCCACAGGGCTGCGTACGACCCAGAACTGGCTCATATTTTAACACCATATAGGAGACATCTCAAGCTTCAAAATGGCGTATGGCACGTCTCTATTGGACCTCTATGGAGGGAGATATGCTCTCCCGAAGTTCGCCTAAAATCAGCCAATTCTACAAAAAAATTCGCCAGAGTTTCCTTTGTTTTTCCAATAATCCCAAATTTGTACAAGATCATTTAAGACTCAAATGTACCTAATAATCACATAACAATACAGTAATAATCCAATGGGTGGCACACACAAGGACCAACAATGCCTTGGGGCACTTACAACCCAATCCAGTTTATATTTATTACACAGTTTATACTATAGAGCTCACATTATATTCCTTACTTGTTTCAATCACAAAGGTCCCACTTACATGTAGTTTCATGATATAAGCATATAACCATAACTCTAACATAGGCCTAAGATCCTTCCATCTTAGTACATCATGCATCTCTTTTACATTTACAACATATACTTAAATATTACAACTTACGACTTCAACTTCAAATTACCCCTTTACAATATTACAACTTCAATTACAATTTAAACATAAATTCAAATGATACAAACTACTAGACTTAGGCATGCCAACATTAACAATATGCCAAATACTGAAAATGTTCCTCTACCACATTGCGGGCCTCTTGCCCGCTGCTCCAACGCCACAGGTACATCCTGAAATAAATGCCCCGAGACGGGGTGAGATATACGAATATATCTCAGTAACCCAGAGGTTCTGGAGAAAACTCCGCCCAATGGTTCACTTCGATGCATATGAATAGAATACAACAACCACTTTTAAAACGGGATATAGCAAGGGTTTTAGAGAAATGGGGAATATAGAGATACAAACTACGACGATACGGGATGGTAACCCAAATTCCACGTACGCCGGGCATATATAAGCCTATGGGTATCATCCAAGGTGCGTTCAAAAAACTACAACCATGATGCCCCAACCATCCAAAACGCCAAAGACATTCCTAGTGTGCTTCTACCCGGATCACACACCATGACCCACGGTCAACTGGAACTCCCTCTCGGAGACCTATCCAGTGGAAGTTCGAAACTGCCCGAAGGCTAAGAAAAACTGTCTACTGGCCAGAGACTCGGTACATAAGTACCCATTGTAATAATGCATGCATGCTCATGTGTTCTACACTACTCATACACACTTCCTACCGTTGCCATCAACTGGCAAGGTGGAACAGAAAAGGGGAACAAGCCCCAGTACCAAGAGGTTACCTGTAAAAGCCCAATTCCACGCTTACTTGAATTTCACGTATTTAATCCAATGCTTCTAAACTTGTTCTTCAACCTACGGACCATCAAATATTACAATTAATACCAATTCATGCCACCACACAAGTCAAAGACAATTACCCCACTGTTTTCAAGATTTAATACATATTAACACATCGTTCATAACTACAAGTTTCCAAACTAACAATCTACATAACATATACTTGAATTTACTTGCTAAATATAACCAAACACTTATTTGAATTTACTTTTATTCACCCTAATACATACTAAAATAACTTAATTCATCATTAGGACAATACTAAATCAACATATACCAAATTTCATCAAGAAGGCCGAATATGTTACTAAACATGGACTATAGGGACTTCTTAGATTTTATACCAATTAATCCTATTCATGTATCCTTAAATACTTAATAAATAACTCTATGTAACATGTTTAACATACAAAACCATTTTCATTTACATTAACCATCCTATAGCCAATTTGACTATAACTAGATTTAAGGATAATTCTTCAAATCTTATAACACTTAAACTTTAATTCCAACATACATATATTTTTATTTTACATGGGCATTAACACAAACACTCAACCTTCATAAATTTCCTCTCCTAGGTCGATGATTATAGGATTCACTAGGATATTTCATAATTTATTTTTCAATAATTTTTTTAACCATATGTCATCACAACAACAAGAGACATATACCTAATCAATTAAACCTCAAAACTTGGCATTTGGACATAACAAATCACCACCATAACAGCCCTCATAAGAAATGTACCCAAATCTGAATACATGCTAAAATATATAATAAAAGAGAGGTTAGTTACCTTAAATACCTTGAAGAGAACAAGTTATGAACTACCCATCAATTAATCAACAACAACATAACAATGTAATGTTGACAGCCCCTCCTAAGCGCAGGATGTATGGATGGAAACTCATCCTTTTCCATAGCTTCTCATATCTCTCTAGGGCTCCTACGGTTTAGAAGAAAGAAAAGCGCAGATGCTTGATGTCTAAAAAGGAAGACAACATACTAAAAAAACTAAGGCTTGTCTAAGTTGCTTTATTGACTTTCTTATCTATTAAATTCATTTTTTTACTGATTCATTCCCACCCAAATTTGTTTGGTCTGTACGTAAGGGGAAAAAAAGAAGACAAAGGCGTTCATGCTAATTTAAGGTGGGTACCAACTTTGATAGATAAAACAATAGGTTGCAAATTTAAACTTTCAAAAGTTTTACCTATTCTAATTGATTCTTATTGGTTAATGTAATTGCACTCTCAATACTATCTATAAGCGTTGGTAATGAGTTTTTTTATTTAAATTTTCACCAACAAATACTAGTAACCTTGAAACTAATTAAATTCAAGACTATGAGATTATCTTCTTTTAATAATTAATTTAATCTACACTTCATTCTATTTTTCACAATTAATCTAAACTTATTTAAACAAAACTAAAACCCCTTAAAGTTCTTAAAATTCCCTAAGGAATTTAATTACATCATCTAATTAAAATTTAGACTAGTTTATTTTTAATTATAATTAAACCCCTAAACTTTCTCATAATTACTTTTTGACTCTAAAACTTATTAATTATTAATATTAGGGTCTTATTAGACTTGCTTGACATGAATTGTATCCTTGTACGTCTTATCATGATAATTTCATGATCAATGAACCATTTCTTGACGTAATTTGTCTCAATTTCCTTAAACACAATTTGATCTACTAAACTCATGCTTGATCTCCTTAATTAACCTAACTTGATAATGAGAGTTGTTATAACAGTCAGTAATAATATTGAAAAATCAAAGTGATCATAATTAAGTTGATAGTGACAGAAACTAGAGTTATTAGTTACATATTAATTAAACACCTAGCTTCAGGTCAAAGAGAGTGCATTAATTTCAGAAGTACTAAAAACTACAATCAATGACTAATGTATTTTTTTCTGAATAAATAAGGGCAGATACCTTAAAAGTAAATGTAAACAGATTACTAACTTACATTGTCAAATTCAACTGAAATATGAGAGAATTCACCCATGAACCAAACCTGTAAAACACACAAAGAATCTTATCAATTTTACTTCAGCATTACATTATCCTCTTTATCTTTATCATGTCTAGTACATTGAAAAACGGATTAACGTTGAAAAGAGCACAAAAAGTAGAGAGCATATGACTATGTAAGCATTTTAATTACCATTGATGAAAGGACTTGAAGGCCAGAAGCATGCAAATGTTGTATTTTTCATATCATCTCCCAGAAGCAGCCGACCATTAACTACCAGAAAATACACTAGCAAGATTGAACAGAGAATAGACCATTAACTACCATAAGTCACGTTATCTGAGAAAAGAACAATAACAGATTCAAAGGGCCATAATATATTTCCTTTTTCAATCCTATTACACCCCAAAATCATTTCGATCCCTTCTAGAATCAGAAAGACAGGTTAATTCCTCTCTAGACCATAAATTTTCATAAACACGCCTATATTTTTGAAATTGGAGACAAATTTCATAAACACACATTTTGATCCCTTGTCCAGCCTGAGCATCAGAATCATCTCTATCTTCCCATGGTAGATTCCGGGTAAGATTACAGCAGTTAAGAAAAAGATGAAAATGGATGAAAAACTTGACAAACAAAAGAAGGAAACATGGTGTAACAGATATTTTAGCAGTAAACTTAGTCAATTTATGATATGTACAAGGGGATTGGTGGTCCTAAACCTTTCAAGGTTTTATACAGGAAGGAATAATGTGTGGTTATATATTTTAATAATTTGGAGTTGAACACAGGTTATGTTAGTTGTAGGAAGTTATGGGTAGTTTTATTAACGATGGGCAGTTTAGGATGACAATACCGTTTAGCACAGTTATGATATTGTAATAAGAGGATCCACCACCAGACAGTGGGTACCTGAAAATGCATACTATCCATCAGAAAATTCTTCAATCAAAATTTGCAACACTACCACACAACCAACATGAAGATTCCATCAGATAGATCACCAAACAGTAAATTAAACAATGGATACCACAAAATTTGCAGACCACAATAAGGAGTAGAAAATGTTGATACACAACAACAGAATAGTCATTTTAAATTATTCATTGACTGTATCAAAGCAAATAAATTATTATCCACAAATTTCAGTATCAAAAATTACAGAATATAAAAAGCAATTTACAACTCAGAATTTTTATAATCATCAACCAAGGAACAAACACCTATAAATGACAGTAATTTAACAAAAATATCATATTCAGAAAATTAGACATACCACTCATGTGGCAAAGACACAAAGTACCAAATACCAATATCTCTTACTTTTTATGCTATTTTATTTTATGAAAGGAAAACTTGTCTAATGTCTCCAAATTTTACATGTTGTTGCAGCTTAATACCATGGAGCAATGGGTACCTTGCTGGATTATGATGTTACTGATGAAGATCTTTCAATAATACTCTTCTTTCCCTTGTCTTGATGGTGGTTTAAAGATTTTTAGATGAATGACATTCTCTTGTAGACTTTATTTCAGCATCCAGTAATTGTATTTTTCTTATTTTTCTCATTTCTTTAACTCTATTCCTCTATGATATACATTCTAGAGCTGAGGTATTATGTTGACTCTTTCTTGTTTGTCATTTTTTTCTTATGAGAAGTACTAGTGCATGCATGAATGGAACTTTCTTTGCTCTATACAATTATTTTTTTTGCTTAGTATATATAGTGGGAGGACTACAAGGCCTATAGGCTATGTCAGGCTTTCTTATTTTTGAAAATGGGCCGGGCTTGACTTACAAATAAAGCCTTTAATAGGCCAGTAGGCCAGATAGGCTAAATTTTTTTTGACGTAGGCTTGGGCCAGGATGACCAAAGCCCAGCCTAGCCCAGCCCATTTACACCTCTACGTGTAGGTGTCATACTTGGTCCTTGGAGATCGGTCATCCGGTCTCTTGTGATGGGAGTCGTTTCCTTTTTTTCGACCCCCTCTGATCCCGGTCTTTGTTTTTCTTGCTTGGGCTTCGTCCTCTGGACTCCCCATAAGCCTTCTGCATGTCTTCAACGTCAATGTACTTGTCCGACCTACGTCAGAACTCGTCCAGGTCGTTGACCGGGTTCTTATAGATTGACTTTGCGAGTGGAGAATCACCATCTAATCCTGAGATGATCAGATGCAGGTGTACTAGCTCAGTTAGATTCCAAACCTTGAGGGCGGCATCTTTAAATCTGTCGAGGTATTTCCTCAACGATTCATTCTCTTTTTGTCGGATTCTTCCCAAGGCATAGGCCGGCATTGGATGTGCCTTACTCGTTGCTAAATTCAGACGGAAAGTTTGAGCCAGGTCCTCGAACGAGTCGATCGAGTTTCTGGGGAGCCTGGTTATCCACCTCATTTCCTAACCTGTCCTTAAATCGAGTCGATCTCACTTCCCACTACGATAGTGACAGTCTTCTGACTTGTCCTTAAATCGAGAAGAAAGATCTCGGTCTCTGTCCAAAAGGCTTTCCGACGTCCAGCTTCCACGTCTACTGGAATCGCAGTCCAAGGGTGAAAGAAGCCTCTCTGAAGCTGAATAATGAAGAGAATGGAAAGAAATAGGCTTTGGGGATTCTTCATCATGCAAAGGACTTCTCCGGTCTGATTGGGACCTTGACATCGAAGGACTTCTTGGTACAGAATCATGACCACCAAACCTAGGATGGAAACTATACTTGGATGAATTATATCTTGGGTCCCCTGGAGGACCATCTTCCCTGAAGTCCCCTAACAATCTTTGCTCTCGATAATAGCCTCTGCTGCCATATTCAGGACTTTGATTCCACCGATGCTGTGACCAGTTTCTTGGAACATCTGAACTTAAGGGTCCAGTCACAGCAGCCCACAATCTTTGATCAGCATTTCCAAGAATAGGTGCATTTATTCCGGGAAATTCAACAGTCATTTTCCGTTTTGGTTTTGAAAAATCTACTTCCATAATCTCCCCATCCTCCTGTTCTGAAATCTCCCTATCAGTGTATATTGTAATGCCTGAAGGCTGATCCTCATCATCCACATCTAAATTCAAAAACATGAGTTATGAAGATAACTAATTTCATATACCAAATAAGAAAAAATGAAAAGGAATGAAGGATATATCAAAATAAGGTAAAAAAGAAAAAGAAAAAAAGAAAAAAGATTGAAACTTAAAATATATAAATAATAGCACAAGTTCATTAAATTAAGAAAGAAACTTGTGCAACAACCTCATAGCAGATTTTTCAAAAATTTATCCAGGAAACTTATACATACAACATTAAATTTAAAATATCAATTAGAGCTTACCAAAAAAAAAAATGATATCCCGAATTTTATCTTATTACCAGTGTTTTGGTTCATTGTACTTGGGATTTATCCCTATTTCGTTATAATAAATATTTTTATTCCTATCACATTGTAATCAATATCTTTAGTCTTTGTCCTAACACAACTTAAAGTATTGTTAAAAATGATATTAGAGTAGAAGAATATATTTACCCAACTTAAAGTATTGTTAAAAATGATATTAGAGTAGAAGAATATATTTACCTTGTATTTCGTTTATGCTATCTGATTGCAGTAGGTTAACATTAAATGTGTTGCTTTTAGCTCTGTACAGCTGGCAACTATTGCTGCAAAGCTATTTTGTTAGAACTGTCATATCTAAGTGTAACTGTCTCATCTGATAAGCTTGGGTAACAAGCTTCTCTCTGAACTCTACATATATCAGTTCTGTGCTTCCGAACTGTGTGATTTAACAACACAAGATTCAGTAGAAACACTTTCTCTCAGATTCTTTCATTTTTTCTCCTCTCTCTTCCCTAACTCTTAAATGAAATGCAATTAGATGCAATCAACATTTTTCAGGGTTAAAAAATTGAGTATCAGATTCTATGCGATTACAATCATACAACCATTTGTATTGAATTCCATCTGCAAATGTTAGGTGTTTTGTCTTGCAAGTGACAATAAAACAGCTTACCCTAATGGCTGTCATATGAACAATTTCGTACTTAATTGGCTTACCGTCAATGCTTCTACAAGGTGATCATGAAAACAAGAAATACAACTTTATTCTTCCCAAGAATGATGTAATTGAGGTCAAAGAAATGTATTTTACCAAGATATCCAGGTGGTTATCCTATTTCTCGCATTCTGTTAAGCCACGGAGGTGGATCAAGCTCCTGCGTAACAGAAAACATTTTTCAATTTCATAAAGACTGAAAAATTCTGCCACATCACAGAAGTCTCCATTGTAAAGTTTAGTTATACTCCAGCAAAAGTAAAATAACAACACTATAAATAGTGTAATTTTCAAACTATTTACCACAACACAACTAATTTTTCCATTCTGACACTTCTATTATTAGCTTAGAAACCATCAGTTGAAAAAGCAATTCATAAATTACTACACCTAACATATTCTATTCAATAATATATTCCAATATTTTTACTTTAACACTTACACACCCAATTTACAATTCAAAGGTTGAGTAATTTGTAGAACCAAGTGCAACTGATATATATTTTGTTAAAAAAAATTATGTACATATACCTATATGTATGCTAAAGACTATATCACATCCAAGAGTGGGATGTTTACCTCTACTTTTTCGAAGGTGTCAAGAATCTCTTTATCTTGAGATTTTGCCGCTTGCTTCTTAGACTGAGTGACTCTTTGAGGGAAAGGCAAGGGGATGTGGATATCAGACTTATCAGTGTTCTGCTTCCTTGCACTAGTGTCACCTCCCTGGGATGACTTAACAGCAGCTTGGGTTGGCTCCTCCAGTATTTTTCCAGACTGTAGAGAAATAGCACAAACATTGCCGCTTCCTTTTGGATTTGGAACTGTCTGTGATGGAAGGGAGTTGCTGGAAGGTTAAGCCTGGTTCATTGATGTCGCCAATTGCCCAATCTGTGTCTACAAATTTTGGATTTTGGATTCTGTCCTCTGTTGAAACTCCAGATTGTTGGTGGCCATCTGTTTCATTAAGTCCTCCAAGGAAGGACCACTGCCACTATTTTGTTGTTGCACTGGTGGTTGTTGTTGCATCTGTTGGGGAGCAGCTTGTTGGAAGTTTTGTCTCTGCTGTGGGATGAACTGCTGCTTCTACTGGTATGGAAAATTTTGCTGACTCTGCTGATATGGAACATTTTGCTGATTTTGGTTCCATCTGAGGTTGGGATGATTCTTCCAGCCAGGATTGTAAGTGTTGAAGAATGGATTATTCTGCTGCTGCTGGAACTGTGGTTTCCCAGGAAAAACTACAGCTACTGACTGGTTTGCAGGAATGGGATGGTGCCCTCTTGCAGAGAAGGGCAAGCATCAGTGGGGTGAAAAAGGTCACAACATATGCCGCATAGACTGTTGGACTGTGGAGCAGAAGTCTGGACTGTCTGGGTAACTGCCATCTGTCTCACCATGGTTGCTAGTTCATCAAGTTTATTTTCCATCCTCTGATTGTCAGTACTTGATGCCACTGCTGAAGGCTGGGTCAGAGTTGCTTGCACCTGGTATATAGCAGTGTTATTGGCTCTTGTTCCAAACTATTGAGCATTTGCAGCCATGTTTGAGATCAACGCCTTAGCTTCATCAGGTGTTTTGTCAACAAGAACTCCTCCATTGGCAGCATCAATCAGGTTCCTATCATTATGCAGCAATCCCTCATAGAAGTAGACAATAAGCAGCTGGTTAGGAATTTGATGATATGGACAGCTCGCGCAAAGTCTCTTGAACCGCTCCCAGTATTCATACAAGTTTTCTACATTAGCTTGCCTTATGCCACTGATGTCCTTTCTGATTACAGTGGCCCTCGATGAAGGAAAATACTTCTCAAGGAATAATGTAGACATGTCAGCCCAGCTTGCAATAGATGAGGGTGGAAAGTAGTAAAGCCAATCCTTGGCTCCACCATCCAAGGAGAATGGAAAAGCCCGCAGCTTGATTTGCTCCGCATTAACTCCTTGTGGTTTCATGGTATTGCATACCACTTGGAACTCCTTGAGATGCTTATGGGGATCTTCACCTGCAAGACCATGAAATTTGGGCAGCAAATGGATCAGTCCAGATTTAAGCTCAAAAGGTACATCAAGGTCAAGATATTGAATACATAAGAGATGTTCATTGTTGTTAACATTAGGGCAACCAATTGCTTAAGTGTTCTATTATCCATGATCACAGAATCAAATAAATTACCAAACGAATAAACACTATATGAAGGACTCGAACAAACAGACTCAACAGACTCAGACTTTAAGGTATGCTCAGGAACAGACTCTTGACGTGCAGAACAAGAAAACAACAAAATAAGAGAAAGAAAAGGGAAAGAGAAAGAACGTTTTTGACGTGCAGAATTCCCCAACAACGGCGCCAAATTTGACGTGTGCTGTCGAACCCACGCAAATTACCGAGCTTCAGGTTTGTAGTGATAGGGCAACTCGGATCGTCTCCAAAGAACCTGCTCACAATTAGAAACGCTCTTGTAAAATTAAATATAAAGGGGAAGGGGGATTTTGTTGATTTGAATTTTAAATAAAAACAAATTTGAAAAAGATATGATTATCAGAATTTAAAAGCAATCAACCTAAGGAATCAGGATTCATTAATTTATTCCATCATTGGATAAAAAGATATGATTATCAATTTGTGATTAACCCCAATCGAATTAGGAATCCTCAAATTCAATTAGAAACCCTCTCTAGACTATCGCCTAGCGTTTGTTTGAATACAGTTTTTAAACTATGCAATCGCAGTAATTTAAACCTGTTTAACTTATGTTCATTGGGTTGGTTAATCTGACCATTAAATCTAATGATCAATTTTCTCTTGTAGAATGCAATCATATTATTCAGTTTGAATTACTACAATCGCATGATATTCAACCTGAATTGGGAAAAAACGAAATTGATGAAAAAGTTAAAAATCGATCATCTGAAATAAACTAACGAACCTTTAACCTTAGATTGATTAAAGGTGTTTAGCCTAGCATCGCAAGGTTAAACATAATTCAAAATTAAATAGCATAAAAGAAAAAGAAGAGGATCAAAAGAAAAGTGCAGAATTTCAATAACGAAAACTAGAACAATTGTTCAACTCAAAATCTCTGACTCCGAAGGGTTTCCTAACATTCCCCCTTAAATAACCCACATTCAGAAAGGATTAGGGTTTTGTAACACCCCGAGCGTTGACGAGGCGGGGAGTGATCGCCGGTGCGAAATGACATGGACAAGGAACGACTCCTGACAGGCTTCCAGCGGGGGGTTACATCAATGAATGAATCGAATCGACACCTGAAAGAGAGGGATTCCAAAGACTGTGTAGGTAGGAGACTGCACAGTTTGGGATAACTTATAAGAATTAATTGGTACTACCTATACTAACAAGATGTATCTACTTTTCGATAGCCCGGAACGGAAGAACTCCATAGTTAAGCGTGCTTGACTTGGAGCAATTCTGGGATGGGTGACCTCCTGGGAAGTTTTCCCGGGAAGTGTGCGAGTGAGGACAAAGCACGCTGAAAAGTCTCGTGTTAGTGTGTGGGGACAGTCGTTGATCCTTGCAAGTTGCCAAGCGTTACAGGTTTCACCACTTCGGCCCATAAATCAAATAAAATCTGAATAAAATAAAATAAAACACTAAAACATGGCTTTGTGCCCTAAACACATTGGGTTCTAATTAATTTACAAGTCAAAATGTCAGATTAAAATTTCAGCAAAAACACGTCATCTTGGGATCAGTTTTCGACCATCTGCCGTCCGAATTGGGCTTTAGTAGCTGAAATAGCGTCTGTATCCCTTTCTGTTAGCTGCAAAACGCAACAAGAACGGAGTTAATCGGACATCAGTAGAGTGAGATATAGCCAAAATATGAAAGTAGTGCAAATCTGGAAAAATCTGACGAAAATCAATTAAACCCAATCAATATCTAGAATTATGATTTGACCCAAAAGACCTTTATTTAATTAAAATAAATCATAAAAATACAAACCAAGAGTAATAAATAAGTGTAATAAAATATGTGTTATCACACATCATAACAAGATCACAACTAGCCGACATTATAAAAGCATACTTATACTCTTAGTGCATAACATTTAGTCATACTTTCTCATATCACATTTGTTTCCTTCATGGCATATCCTTCCAGTTAAACTAGTATTTTATTATTGACAATCATCCTCTCAATGAACCTTGTTTAATGCCATCCCTGGCAATTTTCTCAACTTACTTTGTACTTTCTATACATCATGATATCCGCACTTATGTCCAATCAACATTAAATCATCATGGAGTCAATTCCCAAATTTTAGCATTCAAGTACCTAACACATCATTGTCATAGTTATTTTAAGGTACTCACCTTCTCCAACAAATGATCTTAAAGATTCAAATTATTTTTACGCTCAAACATCTCAATTCATTAAAGTGTGTTCCCTTCATTAACATTGGGGACTTATAACTTCCTTATCTATCATCAATGTATCTAAGCTTACATATAAGCATGCCTATTCAAATTTTCAAGAATTCATCGGGGTTCCAAATCATCCACCATGTCAAAGTTATACCACTAAATCCATATATACTCAATTATTTTAACTACCCATACATATAGGGAATATTCACCAACACTATCATCATAATATCAACTCATTTCAATCATACTTACTAACCATGAGACCACACATTCAACCATGGTAGCATTATACCTAAAAGGGTTAGACATATTTCCAATTTGTTTTCACTAAGTCCTTAAATACATATAATTTACTTACAAACATCTCTGTCCGTGGAGCAGTCAACACTACAACCACAACATCAGTCTAAGGACTGGCATTAGGTGCTCCAGGGTTGTCACGAAGGCATCTTATAAAAATACGAGTAAATTTTTTCCGTTAATTACGCGAGCATTTAAAACAATAAAAAGCGTAATAAATAAAGCTGTGACCGTAAGTGTAGACTCTTTGCAGAATAACTATTTACATATCCTGCATTCTTCTCTCAAGTCACTAAGGGGTTCCCATAAACCCACTTAGCTAGGACCTCACTTTTAAGTTTTCTACCTATCCGAACATGGTCCGGTATTTAACTTCCCTTTTTAAATAAAACACGGAGGTGTTGTTTCCTGCCAACTAGCGCAAGGTCGCGCCGCTGTGGCGCTAGATCGCGTCGGATCCCTGGAATTTGGCCTAAGAAGAACTGCCCTTCTTTTTTTTATAAAAGCACAGGGGTAGATTCTCGCAAACTGGCGCGGAACCGCGCCGCTGTGGCGCAAGGTCGCGCCAGATTGCTAGAATTTGGCCCAAGAATAAATCTGCACCGTGTCGAGGGACCAAATGAGTAGTCTGTGTTCTCTGCCTTCTACAGGCCGACACCCAACCCAGACAAATCTCAAATTTTACCACGAGATAAGGAACATCTCAAGCTTCAAAATGGCATATGACACGTCCCTATTGGACCTTTGTGGAGGGAGATATGCTCTCCCAAAGTTCACCTAAATTATGCCAATTTCTAGAAAATTCGCCAGAGTTCCCTTTATTTTTCCAATAGTCCCCAATTTTGCACAAGTGTTCTATGACCTCAAAATGTACCTAATAATCATTGGGTGGCACACACAAGGACCAACAATGCCTTGGGGATCTTACAACCCTTCACAGTTATGTCCAATTTAATCAATGTACGTAAATCATGCTTACTTTCTCAATTTAACTTATTTCAATCACAAATTCCCATTGCATGCATTCTTTACATTATAATCATCATTCACATCCTAGAATAGGCTTATTGCCCTTTCATCATATTATTCATTATGCAATGCATCCATTACAATATTTCCCATTTCCAAGGCCATTTAAACATCATATGGCTCATTTCACATCATAAGTCACTAAATGCCTTTAAATATAATGTGTGTGGCCATGGACAAGTCCCATGCTCACCAAAATACAAACATAAACAAGAGGCGTACATATACATCAATACAAAGACTTAGAATCTAATCATGAACATCGCAAAAGCATGGAAATCTCAACATGCAATATGTTCATGATCTAAGTCCAAAATACTAATGTCATACTATGTGCATCAAATAAACTCCTCCAAAATGCTATGCCCTCCATATGCACATCATGATCCAACTCCTCCATGCTCGCTATAGCCTGAAATGATGTCCCCAAACGCGGGGTGAGATATACAAATATATCTCAGTAAACCAAGTGTACTAGAGGATCTCTCCACCCCGTGGCTCACTCAAAGTGCAACAAATAACATCATGTAAAATGCATAACATACAAAATCACAAACAACTAGGCACAAATCCAAGAACATCCACATAAGGATTCCGTTCAAGAACCCCATCATATAACTCCCGAAAATCTTCCTGGTGCCTCTCTCATGGATGAGACGACCCCATGGCAAAACCCAACTGGAACTCCTCATGAGCCCTATCCAGCGGAAGTCCCCCGTTTAAATCATCCTGGTACCGCTCCCAGAGTCAGCCCCACGACAAAACTCGACCCGAATCCCCAAAGGATATCTCCAGCGGAAGTCCAAACCAACACACATCTACTGGCCAGAGATCAAACAATTCACACACAACATGCTCCAAGCATGTCACACAATCAAACAATAATGCATGAACATAAATATTCACACAATGTCCAAAGGCACAAAATCCAACTACAACCTTCCACTAGGTGTGGTGGAGCACACAAGGGATTAAAACCCAAGTTCCAAAGGTTTACCTCAACTCCAAGCACAATGCTCCAACTCGTATGCTCCAAGTTCAATCTTCCACTATCGCGTCCGTGAGAGGCAACCTAAATTGATCACAATATTGACCATCAATACAATTTCAATGCAAATCATTCATTCACACACATCATAAGCAATTATAATCACCTAGGCCTAATGGCACTATCTCATTAATTCAACCACCTTAACTCATTTAGTCATCAAACTAGCTCACCAAACCCACCTCTTATGCATCCAAATTACCAACCATCAATTGTACACATCTTTCACCTCAACTTTCATCCCAACCTTTACATGGTTTGAATTTCTCATTAGATGGTACTCCAAGGTTTTCAATCCATTCTAACAATCATACACTGTTAGTACTTGGGTGTCCTAGAGACAATCTTATGATTAAATAAGGACAGAGATGTAGACCTTTTTAATATTGTCGCAAATAAATAAAAGCACTCTTTATCTTGTTTCATAATTATGTCTCGATATTAATATTAATATATTATGAATAACTTGATAAACCCCGTGGAATAAAATAGGTATCTCTTGAGTATCTGTGATGAGATCACAATCATGAGGATTCAAGAATACCGGATGTTCATTCCTAATTTTATGTTCCTAGTCTAGAGATACTGAGAATGGGGTCAGTAATCTCGGGTAAGACTAGCACGACTTATCTATTTGTATATGGATACAAGGTATAGACCTCATGTGCTACAGATATGGAAATGTTTTAGCTAAAGTCGTGGGTGGACCTATAAGGGTATAGCTCGCACTGAACAGACCCGCAAAGAGACTCTATGAGGAACTCTCACAGAGAGTATCATTAGAGTAGTCTCTTTATATTTGGGTATGTCTTTCCTAAGACCAGAAGTTATTACCTAGACTATGTTCTAGAAGGCATGCTTTGACTGTGCACCTCGTCTGCCTGAAACATGGAGACTCATAGGTATAATGTTGGGCTTGTCCTGAAAGAACACAAGGCTAGGGTGATAAGCTGAAGGAATTCGTCAAATCTCTGTGAGAGATTAGGTTATCTGTAAACCGGAGAAATCAGGATAACATTTACAGGGACTCGGGAATCTATGCATAGTAAAAGAGATCATGAGATGATCTGCCTTTAGAGTTTGTAAATTGAAGATTCCTTAATTTCGAATAAAGCTTACCCTAAACCGTAGGGGTTGATACGCTTCCTTACCCTAGGTTTTATGGGAAGGTAACCGAGACGAAAGGAAATATGTACGGCAACCAAATATGTTTAATAGGATGATCAAATCATTAATCTAACTAGTTCTGGGGTAACAAAGCATTGCTAGTGCTCTGTGTTGTCATTAGATGGGTTGTGGGCTTATTGGGCCCAAGCTCATTTATGTCAGTAGCTAAGTTAGACCTAATGGGTCACACACAAACACCTGATTGTCTAGATGCTCTAGCATTAAAGGTATTGGGCCTAATAATAGTTATTAGCCCAAGAATTTGTTTGGAACTCCACCTAAAGGGGTGGAGGGCGCATGGTTCATTATCAAACATTTAAATTTTGAATTTTGGAATTCGAAATTTGAATTTTCGAACTTTGAATTTGAAATTTTAAATTTGAATTTTGAAATTTGAATTTTGAAATTTGGATTTTGAATTCGAATTTTGAAATTTGAATTTTGAAATTTGAAAATTTGAATTTTGAATTTGAATGTTTGAACATTTGAATTTGAATATTTGAATGTTTGAATTCAAATATTTGAATTTGAATTTGAATTGCCTATGAAAGGTTGTTTCATAACAAAAGGATAAGATGAGATCTTGTGGGAACAAATCACTAGTATCATGAGAGAATCTTTTGGACAAGATCCAAGGCCATATATGGCGCTGATTTGGGTTGTTGGTGAGCAAGATTTGCTCATCAAAATCAGCTCCAGAAGATTCAGTCAGTTGGGAGAAAATCTGAGTGAGTTGATTCAAATTTGAAAGCAACTACTCAGATGTATCTGGTCACCTTTTTGGGCTATATGGGGCGCACCATATAGCTGATCTTATGAAGATTTCTGATCAGAATTTTGAATAGGTTTTGAACCAATTCTCAAGAGAATATTCTAGGAGCCTGTTAGCAATTTTTGAAATAAAACAGCTCCACTTCTCTCTCTCCTATCTGGCGCCTAATGATCAGATTTTTAGGAGAAAAATCTGATTGGTATTTTATTTTAAATACTCTCCTCTTATGTGCCTAAGTGTTTAGTTGTTCCTCCAAGGGTTTTTCTGAAAACCTAGCCTGTTCTCTCCTCTTTCCTGCGCCACTTGTGAAGCTTTCACATGAGAGCTTAACTTTTTCAAACGCTTTCACCTAGCCTCCATCTTCACACATAGAGCGCCTAGCAAGCCTCTTTGTGGTGATCATACGGTGGCTTCACAAGAAGGAGTTCTTGCGCCTAGACAAGTGGGTGGTGTGGATCAACATTAGAGGATCTGAACCCTTCAGACCGGCCTTGATCATCTGGTGATTTCACGAACAAGGTAACATCATGCTTTCCTAAAGCATGATCTTGATGTGCATGTATATTCCGCAAAGAAAAATTTTGTTTTTCCCTTTTGCATGCATCGGCCTTCAAGGCCATTTCGAACTTTCAAGTGGTATCAGAGCCCGGTTGCTTTACCATCGACGGGTGATGGTACCTTGTTTGTGATCATATTTTTCACGGTTAAAATCTCTTTAAAGGTTAAAGATTCAATTTTTTATGAATGGATTCTAATTTACAATACTTTAAACGGTTAAAGTTTTCATTTTTATGAACATGTTATTTCGAATGCCATGTTCATGCATCCATTCATATTCATGGTTGTCTTTTTCTTTATAAAAGTTTTAAAAGGAAGCACCTTTTTGAAGGGTGGAGTTCGACCATGAAAGGTGTTTTGAACACCTTGATTGTTTTCTTATTTTTTCTCCATGAATTGTTTCATGAGCATGCAATTAAATTTTTTGAAAATTAATCTCATATACATGAGTATATGGTTCGACCATTAAGTGTTGATGGCTATATGCATGATTTAATTTTGTGTTCTTTGAGAAAGAGTCAACAAAATTAGAATTATATTAATTGTTATATAATTCGGCCAATTGAAAAATTAAGAAATTTTTTAAATTTTAAATATGTTTTGATAATTAATTGTTAAATATCAAGACATACGTGAAAAATATATATTATGTGATAATATTTTGTACTTGTGAGTTGTCTAACAATTCAGGTACAAAAGAGGAAGGGGATGGTCATGGTGCCCGGAATTTGAAATTTCAAATTTAAATTAATGTGTAATTTTGGGCTCTTTTAAAAGAGATGTAATTTGAATTTCAAATTTTGTAATTTAAATTTTGTATTTTAAATTTTGTCCCTCCTAGATGTTTTGGAGTTTCTTTAATTGTAATTAGAGAAATTAGGCTAGTGGCGTATAGACGACAAGAAGCCGAGGCTTGAGAAGCAAGATGGACAAAAGAGCGAGCACCATGACTATCTCAAAATAAAATTGTTTTATTTGCATGTATGTTATTATACGACTAGTATGCATGAGATAGAGTATCGCGATATGTATGCTTTATGGCTTATGACGTCTAGTATGCATGAGTTGGACTAAATCGTGTTTGTATGATTATTATGCAAGTCCAATTGCGACTAGTTTAAACCGTTAGATGTATGACATAGGTTACGACTAGCATGATAATATATTAATGCATTTGATGAGACTTAATAAACCCTTAATAAAATGAACCCTTAAAAGGAATAAAATTATTAAGCGCATGATTACCTCCCACCACCAATATTACTCAAACCTCATCTAAATAGTGGTGCTCTACAACCCAGTTGGGACCCACTGTTTCGTTGAGTAAGAGTAGTATTAGAAGTGTAAGACACTTGGGGTGCTGGTTAGTGCTTAACTAAGACATAAGCTGCAGGCCCAGCCGGACTTATGTGCTTAGGGTAATAGTGCTAGGTTGGTTGCATGAGATGCACCACTAAGTGACAAGGAGTTGTCAACCTAATGTTAAGAAAGGGTATGAGATACCATTGATAAAGATCAATCCATTATTTAAATAATCGCATTCTTAATCCCACTAAGGTAAATTCTAAAAGTGGAATAACCCTAAGTCAAAAGGAAGGGTCATTGACTTAGATAAAATAGTGGGAAAGATGGGTTCGCGAAATTTGATTTCGAGGCCCACAAACAGCACATGGATGACAATGTGTTGGCTGTCTGCATCATGTTGGCATCCATGTCGCCTGAACTGCAAAAGCAGCATGAGCATATGGATGCTCCCTTTATTGTCTTACATCTTAAGGAGTTGTATGACATTAAAGGCAGGCATGAGAGGCACGAGGCCTCAAGAGAATTGTTCTCTTGCAGGATGTCTGAGAGCATGTCTGTTGGCAGTCATATTCTTAAGATGATCGGTCTGATTGAGAAGCTAGGAAATCTAGGCTTTATCATGGATGCCGAACTAAGTAATGACTTAGTGCTCACCTCACTTCCACCTTCCTTTAGTCAATTCATCATGAATTACCACATGCATGGGATGCAAGTGAGCTTGCCTGAGTTGTTAAGTATGTTAACAACTTTTGAAGTGTCTATCAAGAAGGATAAGACACAAGCTCTTCTGATTGGTGGGCCTAGCAAGGCTAAGGGTAAGGGGCCTACTAAAGGTGACTCCCTTAAGCCCAAAGGAAAATCCAAGAAGAAGAAGGGCAACAA
>NW_026899024.1:0-71185 GCF_033153095.1 Gastrolobium bilobum
GAAAATGTACCATCCCTAATAGTGAAAGCAAAACCATCCTGTTCTAAACAAGAAATAGAAATAATGTTTCTAGAAATGCTAGGAACATAAAGACAATTATTCAAATGCAATAAAAGGCCCGTAGGCAAAATGAGGTCGGAGTCTCCAACAGCATGAGAAGCAACTCTTGCTCTATCACCAACGCAGAGGTCCACCTCGCTCTTCTCCAATCTTCTAGGGTTCCTAAGCACCTGCAACACATTGCAGATATGAGAACCACAACCGGTATCCAATACCTATGAAGTCGGATTAGAATAAGAATAATTTATCTCAATCATGTAAATACCTGAGGTAGAAGCATCACCATGCTTCTTGTCCTTCACACTCTTCAGATAGTCTGGACAATTCCTCTTCCAATGGCCTTTCTTGCCACATTGGAATCACTCAGCATCACTTTTGTCCTTGGATGCATTCTTACCCTTCTTTTTTCCTTTCTTCTTGGGTTTTCCTTTGGGCTTAAGGGAGTCACCTTTCGCAAGCTCCTTCCCCTTACCCTTGGCCTTGCTAGGCTCACCAATCAGAAGAGTGTGTCCTATCCTTCTTGATAGACACTTCAGCAGTTGTTAACATACTTAACAATTCAGGCAAGCTCACAAGCATCCCATGCATGTTGTAATTCATTATGAATTGACTAAAGGAAGATGGAAGTGAGGTGAGGACCAAGTCATTACTTAGCTCGGCATCCATGACGAAGCCTAGATTTCCTAGCTTCTCAATGAGTCCGATCATCTTAAGAACATGACTGCTCACAGACATGCTCTTAGACATCCTACAAGAGAACAATTCTCTAGAGGCCTCATACCTTTCATGCCTGCCTTTAATATCATACAACTCCTTGAGATGTAGGATAATAGAGGGAGCATCCATATGCTCATGCTGCTTTTGTAGCTCAAGCGACATGGATGCCAACATAATGCAGACTGCCATCACATTGTCATCCATGTGTTGTTTGTGGGCCTCGAAATCAAATTCTGCGAACCCATCTTCCCCTTCCCTAGGAGCTACGGGTAATACAACATCTAGAACGTAAGCTATCTTTTCGGCCCTAAGAACAATTCTCAAGTTCTGATACCAGTCCATAAAGTTTGAACCTGTCAGTTTGTTCGTATCAAGTATTGAGCGCACTGACAGTGGATTAGTCATACTAAAAACTGAAAAGATGTAAAGATAATTCTAATTAATATATATAGACATGTGGTAAAAACAAATTATTAAAGACTTTAAATAATTTGCCCCTCCCACTATTTTATCTAAGTCAATGACCCTTACCATATGACTTAGGGTTAATCTACTTTTAGATTTTACCTTAGTGAGATTAAGAGTGCGATTATCTATTTTAACCCCCGTCTGTGACCGTAAGATTAATTTAAATAATGGGTTGATCCTTATCAACAGTATCTCATACCCTCTCTTAACATTAGGTTGACAACTCCTTGTCACTTAGTGGTGCATCTCATGCAACCAACCTAGCATTATTACCCTAAGCACATAAGCCCGGCTGAGCCTGCAACTTATGCCTCAGTTAAGCATTAACCAGCACCCTAAGTGTCTAACACTTCTAATACTACTCTTACTTAACGAAACAGTGGGTCCCAACTGAGTTGTGGAGCACCACTATTTAGAGGAGGTTTGAGTAATATTGGTGGTGAGAGGTAATCATGCTTAATAATTGTATTCCTTTTAAGGGTTCCTTTTATTTAGGGTTTATTAAGTCTCATCAAACGCATAGGTATAATTATCATGCTAGTCGTATCTTATGTCAAACATCTATCGGATTACACTAGTCGTAATTGGACGTGCATAATAATACATACAAACGCGATTTGTCAAATTTCATGCATACTAGTCGTTTTTAAAAACATAAAAGCATACATCCATATAAAACAATTTTATTTGAGACGGTCATGGTGCTCGTGCATTCGTCCTTCTTGCTTCTCAAGCCCCGGCTCCTTGTCGTCGAAACGCCACTAGCCTAATTCTCTAATTACAAAATAATTAAAGAAACTCCAAAACATCTTTGGAGGGACAAATGAATATTCAAAATTTAAAATTCAGATTTACATTTTAATTCAAATCGAGCAAAAATTACACCTTTAATTTAAAATATAAAATTTGAAATTCAAACTCGGGCACCATGACCATCCCCTTCCAATTTGCACCTTAAAATTCAAATAACTCGCAAGCACATAATATCAAATATTATATAACATGTTCATCCATACGTCTTATCATTTTAACAATTAAAATATCATTGCAAGAATCATGATTCAAATTTTCTTAATAGCCGAATTATATAACAATTAATATAATTCAAATTTTGATGACTCTTTCTCAAAGAACACAAAATTAAACCACACATGTAGACACCACACCTTGTATGGCCGAATCATATATCCATATATATGATAAAAAATTTCACAAAAATTTCATGTCATTCTCATGGAACAATTCATAGAGAAAAATAAGAAAACAATCAAGGTACTCAAAGTACCCCTCATGGCCGAGTCATCCTTTTCAAAAAGGTGTTTCTTTTCAAAACTTTCACAAAGAAAAAGAAACATAACCATGAACACATACAGATATATGAACATAGCAATCACATTAACATGTTCATAAAATAAGAACTTTAACAATTTAAAGCATAGTATTTCGAAATCCATATGCTATGATTCATGCTTTAATTCTTTAAAGAATTTTGACCGTAAAGAACAAGTTTTTACAAACAAAGTACCATCACCCGCCGATGGTAAAGCGACCGGGCTCTGATACCACTTGAAAGATACTGACCTTGAAGGTCTAGGCATGTGAGAGGGAAAAACAAAATTTTTCGAGCGGAATAACACATACCATATCAAGAAACATGCTATAGGACATGGATGTTACCTTGTTTGCTTTCCAAAACTTGAAGATGATCAAGGTGAGGCTTGAAGATACAAGCCCTCTAATGTTGGTCCACACCACCCTTTGTCAAGACAGAAGAACCCTTCTTCAAGGCCACCAACAAACACCAAGGAGGCAAGCTAGGCGTCCCTTGTTGAGAGGAAGGAGGCAAGGTTTCAAGGTGTTTAGTTGAGTGAATTTTCAGCAAGAAAAAACACAAAAGTGGCGCATGGAATTCACTTAGAAAGTGCTAGGTAATTTCAAAACTCTCTTAAGAAAAACCTCACAAAAGGATCACAAAAGGAGATGAGAGAATGAGTGAATAAAAATCTAATTTTATTCACTCAAAAATCAGCTCTATGTAGCGCACACTAGGAGAGGAATGAGTGGAGTTGTTGCAAATCAAATCTTTCCAACAACCTCCTATCATATCCTCTCATGATCTCAAGTGCATATCTCAACAAAAATCTGACTTTACAACCATCATATGGCCAGCCATATAGTGCGCCCCATCTAGCCTCAAAACAGTCCAGATACGTTGAGCAGTTGCATTCAAACTTGAACCAACTTACTCACTTATTCTCTCAACCAACCAAATTTGATTTGAGATTATTTGGTTGACCATATGACCATCATAATCCCCAAAAATTAGCGCCCCAAATTAGCCTTGGATGATGCCCAAAGATCTCCCTTGATACTTGGGATTTGTTCCAACAAGATCTTATCTTATCCTTTTGTTATGAAACAACTTTTCATAGCCAATTCAAATTCAAACATTTAAATTCAAACGTTCAAACATTTAAATTCAAAATTCAAAATTTAAATTTAAATTCTAAATTCAAAATTCAAAATTCAAATTCAAAATTCGAATTTCAAATTTCAAATTCAAAATTCGAATTTCAAAATTTAAATATTTGATAATTAATTTAACTAATTAAATTAATTAGTAATGTCTTGGACCATCCAAGCCCATTACATGATCCATGCACCCTTTTCCTTTTTGGTGGGCTTCCAAACTCCTTCTTGGGCTAACAACCATTATTAGGCCCAATACCTTTAATACTATATTGTCATGACAATAAGGTGTTAATGTGTGACCCATTAGGCCCAACATACCCACTGACATAAATGGGCTTGGGCCCAACAAGCCCATAACCCATCTAATGACAACACAGAGCACTAGCAATGCTTTGTTGCCCCAGAGCTAGTTAGGTTAATGACATAATCATCCTATTACACATATTTGGTTGCCGTATGTATTTCCTTTCGTCTCGGTTACCTTTCCATTAAACCTAGGGTAAGGAAACGTGTCAACCCTTGCGGTTTAGGGTGAGCTTTATTCGAAATAGGGAATCTTCAATTTACTGACTCTAAAGGCAGATCATCTCATGATCTCTTTTACTATGCATAGATTCCCGAGTCCTGTAAATGTTATCCCAATTTCTCTGGTTTACAGATAACTTAATCTCTTACAGAGATTTGACGAATTCCTTCAGCTTATCACCCTAGGCCTGTGCTCTTTCAGGACATGCCCAAAAGTATACCTATGAGTCTCCATGTTTCAGGAAGACGAGGTATACAATCAAAACATGCCTTCTAGAACACAATCTAGGTGACAACTTATGGTCTAAGGAAAGACATACCCAAATATTAAGAGACTGCTCTAATGATACATTTGTAAGATTTCCTCATAGAGTCTCTTTGTGGGTTTGTTCAGTGCGAGCTATACCCTTATAGGTCCACTCACGACTTTAGCTAAGACATCTCCATATCTGTAGCTCATGAGGTCTTTACCTTGCATCCGAATACAAGTAGATAAGTCGTGCTAGTTTTACCCGAGATCACTGATCCCCATTCTCAGTGTCTCTAGACTAGGAATATAAAATTAGGAATAAACATCCAGTATCCTTGAATCCTCATGATCGTGATCTCATCACAGATACTCAAAAGATACCTATTTTATTCCAAGGGGTTCATCCAGTTACTCATATAAAATATTAACTATAATATTGAGACAAAATATGAAACAGGATAAAGAGTGCTTTTTATTTATTTGCGACAATATAAACGGTCCACATATGTCCTAATCTAATAAAGATTATCTCTAGGATATCCATATACTAACAAACACAACATAATTCAATCCAATTGCCTTTTTTCAATCCAATTTCTTAATAGCATGAAATTGAATTAACGCAATTTCCAAACAGCATGAAATTGCATAGTTTAAATAAATCAACATGTCACAGTACAACATGAGATCTCAAAACTTGTGACATCCAATCATCTTTAAGCTCATAACATGCTTAAAGATACCATTCATACATATATTTCTCAGTCGACAGGAGAAATAACAATAATGATGATCATCAATAAAATTCAAACAAAAGTCACAAAAATGATCATTAGTTTGCATGACCAAAAAAGCAAACTGAATATAACTCCCACTAATCAAGGGAATCAAAAGAACTTAAAATATTCAAAAGAAAGTCTCGAGTACAACTCCCACTAGTTAAGGGAATCAAAAGAATTTAAAGTACTCATATATACAAAGGAGGCTACTTCAAGGTATTTCCTATAAAAGCTTTTTAGATAAAAAAACTTTTATTTGATTCAGTAAATCATCATCTTACTGAAAAGTAAAATGTCATCTACATAAAGTACTAAGAACATACATTTGCTCCCACTTACTTTCAAGTAGATGCACTTGTCAAATATATTTAAATTAATTCAAAAGAATTAACAAAAATTCACTGTTAAGGCAAAACGAATGCATCCAACTAAACTATAGGACAAAATACAACTTCAAGTAAAGCAAGTTATTACAACGAGGCCAACAAAATAGTACATTTCCTTTTGGGCAAAATGCACATACCAAGGTTTAAACCAACGTTAAAGCCTCAGATGAATCAATCAATGAGTATACACTAGCTTCAGAGTTCTGTCCCCTTTGGGCAGACAGATCACCTAGACCAATGCACCCCCAATAACTTTGTTACAGACAAGCTTCCGATTAAAACACACAATAACCCCCTTTGGACAGGAAATTGCATGAAATAACTAAAAACATTCCTCAAATTTACAAAAAAAATTACATAACAAATAAATCCTCCCACTTTAGTGGTAATACCAATAGTAATTCGTAGAAACACTTACAAATCATGCCCAAAATCATGATGCATTCCACAAGGAGGTGTAACACCTTCACTGATCCTGAGTTCAAAAACAATAGCATTCTTAAAAAGGTTTTACACTTAAACAGTTCAAGCGGAAGCATATATCTCAATAAAAAAATATTCTATAAATTATACATCTCCTGTTCTTATAATTTGACATAGTAAACAACTCAACAATAGCATGTTGTTGTTGATGGCAAAAAAAATAACTGATTGATATACACAATGCAATAAGATTAAATTTGGGCAACAACAAAATAAATTTATATACCATAAACCCCCTTTGGGCAGGAAATATAATATACAAATATTTCATATCACATGAAGATTTGAACAACAAGGAGAATTACATACAATTATAAAAATTCATACCCTTTGGACAGACAAAATTTTTAAATTATACATATTTCTCCATAATACAACATGTAATTTAAAAATAATTTATCCCCTTTGGGCAGATAAATACTTTTAAATCACGTAATCTCATCAATAATTTCTTTATGCAATTTCCTAAATTATTATATGTAACAACCCTCTTTGGACATGTAATTAACATATAATAATTAAAAATAATATATCAGTAATAATGCTCAACAACATGAAACACTTAACAATATGTGTTTCTAACAACATGAAACACTTAACAACCCGTGTTTCCAACAACATGAAACACTTCACAACATGTGTTTCTAGAAATCATATTGCATCAATCCAACAAATTTTGCCATAAACATTCAACACTTAACATTAAAGCCATTACTAATTATGCTTAAGTAGGAGAAAATTATATATAATTGTCTAAAATTTATTCCCTTTGGGCAGATAAATTTTATAAATTATATATCTCCATAATATCAACATAAAAGCATTATATGAAATTTTTAAAAATTTATCCCACAAGAATTTTTATTATATTTGCATGATGAATTACAACTAATGTCTTGCCCTTTATGTGATCCAAAGACTCTTAATATATAATTGAAATAATTAAGGGTGTTGAGGCTAATCCTTAATTAAATGAAATTATATGAATCACTTGACATTAATTTCGAAAACCAAATTATTGTTTCGAACCATGGGCAATAATACCAAAATACTCAAATTATTCATCTCAATATTGTATGTATAAGTAAACTTCAATTAATACATACAATCAAATCATTATAATACATGACATAAAAACTTGCCTAATTTAATTCACACGGTGCATAAATATTAACCTTCAGTCATGGATTCAGAATTCGTTATACCCATTTACCTTCCATTTGTCACATGCAATTAATGCCAAACATGTATAACTTCATAACATACATGAATTTTTCTTAAAGCCAACATACCATTTAACCATAACATGGTATATTTCACTAAGGACAGCCTCATCATTGCATACATTCAATCTCGAACACATGGACAACCATTCATTGTGCTTCTATAATTTACATCATACTATCAAGTTGATAATACGCTTTTTTATGCTATCCATCACAATTCATAGCAACTTATATATAAATACATAATGACAGTTTGCATTTGCACATATACATAATACTTGGCTATACACTTCTATCATAATGCAAAATTCACATATACAATGTCATGGAGCCTTATTCATAAAATTCATCTTCAAGAAAATTTGGAGACGGCATTAACGTATACTTTGCATCATATATTCTTTGTTGTATCTATGTTTTCGCAATTCATGATATTCACATATTATATGAATTGCATTCACCATTAAATCAAAGTCATAACACTTACATCAACCAAATAAGTCCAAGGCAAGACCAACAACTAAAAGACAAGAGGTTGGCATCAAGTTATATGGATGTCAATTCAACTTAAATCATTTAATCTCAACAAAAGATAAAGGGTCAAAAGAACTGAGATTTAATATAGATCTATAAGCAACTTTCACATAGATATTTTAAATACAATTAATTATATATTGGCAATACGATTTTAAAAACTGGTCTCGACAGAAGGAAATAGTGCTATTTATGGGTTTTATAATTCTCATGTTGAATGAGAATAGAAATCTTATTTTGTAGAGACAAAAAATCATGTGGGACCCATATGTTAGAAAAAATTAAATACAGGACCCATGTTAGCACGGAAATCGAAGGGTGTGTAGGAAAATTTGAATTCTCATGTTAAATGAGAATTATAAAATCCGCTATTTATACAGCCAAATCAGATTTCAAGCATACAGTGCACATTCAACTAGTATTTTTCTTTTCTATAAATGACCAATAGAATAATTTATTTAGACCAAATACAAAATGTTGCCCAGGTATAAAACCTGTTCAATACATCAAACTTATGTCATGAAGATGATGTGCAGTACTTTAACGTAGGTACGTCAACAAGCAGCAATTCAGAATATCAGTCAAAATAAAATTTTTCTTATAAGTTTTAGGATTTATTTTGGGTAACCATATTTATTTATTTATTTATTAACCACAAAATCTAACAGTACATAAAATAAAAATATGAAGCACGTTTCACGATATCGCAATAAGAAGAAGAAGACTTATTCAAGACAATTTTGAAATTAAACATTGAATTCGACTAAGCTTCTGAAAATTCTCAAATAAAATATTGAATGGGTGAAGGTTTTAAATTAATTAATTAATATTAAAACCTGTGGGCTCCATTTGTGGGTTTATTAGTGAAATGGTTATCGTTGAAGCCCCATTGGATAAGGATAATCAGATTTCACTACATTAAATCTTAATATTTCAAAATTTTAGTAAAGTATTGTACGGCCATCATTGACAATGCTTGGACACTAAGGATAATTTTAAAATTAAACAATGGTAAGGATAAATTTGAAATTAAATAATGGTTAATTGCATACAACTTTGGTAAAATTGTTAACCCTCCCACTTTGGCAATGGCACCGAAGGTCCAAATAATAATTTTGATTTTTACAAGTAACTTGCCCATCGTAAGCCTTGCTAAGAAAACTGAACAAATTGTTAACAATAAATAATAGTAGTTTATGAGACTCTACTTGTACTTCGTTTGTTTATTGCATTATTTGTTTGAAATTGAGTGTCTTGTATGTTTTTTTTTTTAAATGATTTCCTTTAATCCTTAAGAAAAGATTTTGAGTCAAAAACCTCTAGATAATACCAACTATGAATAAGTGGAAAGTAAACTTTGATATTGTTCTAAAATATGAAAGTTAAAATTTGTTCTGACAATACCAAGGCCACAGCAACTACAGAAGATGCATCTAAGGAAACTAAGACGCAATACTCAGATTGGAAAATGGAAGATATGGTAGTTAGCTGCTATATTCTTGTCGGTCTTTCCAAACACTTGCATAAGCAAGTGTACATGGTTAAGAGTGGAGTAGAGTTGCTTCAGACTCTTAATGACATGTTTGCTGCATCTAACAACTCTCACAATGCGGTAAGTGCAGGTTTTGCTAAAAGTCTTGTTAAATCCAAGGGTAAACCCAAGGATGGTAACAAGAACAAAATAGCTTGGTTAGCAGTTGTCAAACCAGTTGCTATGAAGAAGCTGCAAGGCAAGTGCTTCAAGTGCAGAGTGAATGGATACTGAAAGAAAAATTGATCAGAGGTTATAAAAAAACCAGACACGGGTAAGTTAAGGCTTGATTAGTGGATGAATCAAAGACTCATAAACCACAGATTATGTTTACTACTCTTTGTAGTGGTTCAAACATGGCATGCCTGTCAGAGGTGGACAAAGAAATTTTAAGCTTGAAAATAGGAACTTATGTCTGCATTAGCAGTAGGACAAGTTAGTTAAAAGACTTTGGTTTTGATTGACTGTTTATTTGTTTCGGATTTCAAAAGGAATTTAATTATCGTTAGTTGTTTGGTTAAAACATGGTCTGCCAATGCAATTGATTCCTCAATTTCATTTCAAAGTTCATCTTCGTCTTGTTTGTTCCGGTACAATGTCTAAATAGTCTTTATTACTTATGTCTTATACCCCATTAAATTTATTATGTTGAATTAAAAGGATGATGAACAAGAACATTCACCAAAGAAATAAAAGTTTCAAATAAAACATATCTTTGACCTTTGTGATTGAGTCAGATCACCTCAAGTAGGAAACATGGTTTAGTTAAAAGAGGGACTGAAAGTTCAATAGTCTTTTAACTAAAAGCTACATGTTAGTTCTATTTGGAAGGTAAAATGGCCAAGCAATCCTACAAGGTCAAAGGAATTTATGCAACTATTCAACTGGAATTGGTACATACTAATATATGTGATCCAATTAGCGCTCAAGGCAGAAGAAGTGATGAGTACTTCATTTTTTGAATGATTACTCTTGATTTGGAAAGATGAACCTAGTGCGCCATAAGTCTAAAGCCTTTGAAAAATTCCAAGAGGTTTAAGTCTGATGCAGAAAAGCATCTAGGCGTTCAAATCAAAACACTTTTGTCTGACTAAAGTGTTGGATACCTGTCTAGTAAGTTCGAGTCTTACCTAATTTAAGAGGGATATTTTTCACAATTATCAACTCTAGGAACGCGTTAGTTGAATAAAGTTGCAATATGCAATAATCAAATATTTCTAGACTTGGTGAAAACCATGTTCAATTATTCTTCTTTGCCAATGTTGTTCTGAGGAGATGCCTAGGAGAAGGCAATGTACCTTCTTAACTTGATTCCATCCAAGTCTTTTATAGAGACACTAAAGAATTATGAAAAGGGTGCAAACCCAGTTCAAACCATATTCAGATTTAGGGTGCTCCTTCACACGTCCTACAACAACAGTCAAATAAGATTGAATCTTGTTCAGAATTGTGCATATCTTTTGGCTACCTTAAGAGAACCAGGGATGTGATCTTATTTAGTCCAAAGGATAAGATTATCTAAGTGAGCATTGACGTGATTTTCTTAGAAGAGGACTAGATGAGAAATTATAAGCTCTTCAGTAAGGTTATTCTTGATGAGACTTATCTCAGATCAAGAATTTATAGGATCTCCAGAAGCTCCATCCTATGTTTCCTTGATTGTTCAAAGAGGGAAAAGATATACCTCTAGGTGAACAAAAACGGGAACCATAATTGGAAATTCAACATGATAATATATAAGTGAAACTAGTAGAAATATTAGTATCACATGTGGAAGAACAATATTAAGGAGTTATTAAACACATAATATGTGGATCCTCGAGAAATTGAAGATCCACCATTTGACCTAATCTTGGATCTATATGTAGATACACAACGTCTAGTGCGGTACATTTGTAGTAGGAGAGAACCTTGTTAACTCTCAAGTTGTCTCTTGTTGAGTGACATTGATCCCACTAGTTACGATAAGGCACTAGAAGATGTTGTTGATCAAGTGTGCTTAAGTTATGAACCTTGAGATGGAATATTTGTATTTCAACTCTGTTCGGTACATAATAAAGCCACCAAGAGGGGTAAGCCCCTCTAGGTGCATGTGGACCTAAAAGCAAAGAGACGATGGACAGGAAGGTGAAAACCTTCAAAGATAGCTTGGAGGCAATTTTTGCCAGACGCCATGCTTGAGTCTATCCAAATTCTCTTATAAATCTTAATAATGATATTTTATTTTGGGAGTTGGATATCATGATATCTATATAACAACCAAAAAGGTTTATAGCAAATGGATAAGAACACACGATATGCAAGTTGTGAAGGTCTATTTCATGGGCTTAAGCAAGCATCTAGATCATGGATTATCATTTTTGACCATGTTATCAAAATTTTGATTTTGAGAGAAACTTGATGAATGGTGCATATTTATATGTAAAGGATCCAAAGGGAGGCAATGTCTGGTACTTTATGTAGATGATATGCTCCTTATTGAAAATAACGTAGAGGTAATGTCAAGCATAAAGAGTTTGCTGATTAAGCATTTTGATATGAAAGTCCTAGGAAAGCCAATTATATTCTTGGTATAAAACTCTTATGAGTCCGAAAGAATAAGTTATTGGCATCACCTTAGGCTACTTATATTGACAAAACTCTTACCAAAATCCAACATGGGAATTTTAAGAGGGGAATTATATCTCTCAAATGTGGAATTCTTAGGACTAACTTCTAAAAAGGAAGAATGCATGAGTAGAATACCTTATGCTTTTAACAATGGATATCTCATGCATACCATGATGGACGTTAAACCAGATATTTTCCACGTAGTGGGAGTAGTGAGACGCTACCATTCTGGATCTAGAGGAATAGTAGATTATTGTTAAGCATATACTTAAGTATCTTTGGAGAATGAGAGAATATATGCTGGTATATTCTAGCGGGAGTCTTGAAAAACTAAGCTTTCACAGATTCAACTTTTCAAGTGGATATTGACTCAAGAAAATCGACCTCGAGCTATGAATTTTTTTCACTAAACTAAGATAGCATTAGAGGTGGGTCTTGTAGACCCAGTTACTAAGAGTTTCCCTGAACTTGTGTTCAAGAGGCATGTTACCTCTTTGGGTCTTAGGAGGACCCTAAACTTGCATTAAGCGAGTGTGAGATATTGTGTTCATTGTGCTCTTGAAGTAAGACAATGAAACAATGTAATCATTTTTCTGAATTTTACAAATGAGGTATTATTCCTGGTTTAGTGCACATAATTTAAAAACATTAAGGTTCAGATCAATTGTGGAGTATATGATCATTTGGATACGTTCATAGAGGACATGATCATAAGTTCTCACGATTGATGAATTGGTTCACAACTGTTAAATAAAGTTGAGCGTTTTATTTAGGCTACAATATTTTATGAAATGGTTTTGTTCGAATCATTGTAAAATATTGGTGTGAATTAACATTCACATTGAAAGAATTAAGGAGAGATTTGATTAAGGTTGTTTTTCTATCATAAGGTATCAAATCTCCAATTAACTATAGTTATGTAATTGCTCTTAATCCTGAGTTTATTATAAATAGATAATGGAATAATTCTCATTCTTTGATTTACCATCGGGTAAGGTTCGATCTTTTGACGGCTAATAACTCAGTATTTTAGGAGTGAGATTATTTGATTATCGGTATTTATGAGATAAACAACATGGTATTTGTAGGATATGTTCCCTTGATATATTTCAGTACTCAGATATTGAAGACATTGGCCAATGCATGTAATCTATTAGAAAAACTATCATAGTCAAGTGAATAAATAATTGATTGAGTTATAGAAAACTTGACAATCAATTATAGAGATTCTACAAATGGGCCATGCATATTCATGTTATAAGTGCTATTAATCTTGGAGTTCAAGTTCAAGCTTTTAGTGGAGTAGCACCGAATTAGATAATCATTCATTGATTATCAGGAGCCTTGATTAATAATAAATGGTAGATCCCCAGGCTAGCTTGAGACAAGGGATATGGTATTTTTCAGTTAATGGTGACTTATGAGTTACATGGTCTTGGGTTTTGGACTCAAGTTTGTACCCAAAAGAGCAAGTGAGAGATTGTTGGGTTTGTTCTCTTTTACTAAAGCCCAAATAGGCTAAGTGTATGAGAAAAGCCCAAGAAACCTAAAGCCTAATGAGCTTAGGGCTAGGATTTCTTGGAACCTTTATAAATACTACCACTTAAGTCATCAACCTCATAGGTCATTGAACAGGAGATGTAAGCTCATATCTGAAAAGGTGCCCACACACTTCCCCTTCTCCCTTGAGAGATAGCTTGGAAGGTTTACCATAAAGCAGAAAGATCTGTTCGAGCTAGAGAAATCTATTTGTGTTATGATGCAGAAGAGAACGATACGTGAGTTCATGCTACGAAAATATGCACGTCAAAAGGTAAATATGAGATGAGGATGATTCGGTTAGCATACCAATATACTAGGTCTTAAATCGCTTTCACATAAATCCAATAGTTCCTACTTTTTTCCCATATACTTTTCATGTATGGTATTTATCCTAATTTCACCACATTATATGAAAAAGCTCTACTCATTAAACTTTTCATCATTAATTCAAACCTACATACAGTAATCACACCTTGGGAGTTTCTTTATATAAGTATAGGTTCGGTGGTTTCAAAATATTACATAATGTTATGGACCTGACATAAAGACTCGTATTCTAAAATGCCCAAGAAAGGCAAACAATTAACAAGAAAATTAAGGAAAGATTCCTTAATTATATTAATACTCGTATGACAACAATGGATCAAGCAATGGACCCCTAAAAATCTACCAAAGTCCAACTACCCATAGGTAAACTATATAAATAAGAGATAAAGCCTACAAGTATAATATTTCTTGACTCTCTCTCTTAGCTATCACTGTGCACACACCCCATCTTTTCTCTATGTTGCTATCATAGTGCACAGTGATCTGTTATTCTCTAAGGTACTTCCCCTATAGGTATCTAAGAGATGACACCTAGATCCTATAAAAACATACAATTTTCTGATTGGACATCTCGATCCTTTTAGAATTGAAAATTGGCGCCGTCTATGGGAAAGATAAACTTCCAACCCCACTCCATCATCGTGAACACAAGAAACACAGCCACCAGCAACAGCCATCACTATCGCCACCTCACTACCACCGCAGGACGGAGTAGCCGCCTAGTAGACCCGGACCATAGCTCAAAAATGAACCTGAGCCAGAAGGCAATGTTGTCAACATCAGTGACGCAATGTCAGACTAGGCATCCACACTAGGACCAACCAACCAGGAACAATTCAGCTCGAAACTATCTAGCTGCAGCCAGCACCTGACATCAATAATTATATAACCCAAACCATTATCCACGTCATCTTGCACTGAATGGACGAGATGGAAAATAGGTACCTCCTTTAGAGCCGGATGGACGCATAAAGCATAAAAGAGTCAGAAGCCTGGCTCCTCCAGAATAACAATCTGGAACAGGTCTAAGACCAGGGCCGAGGTGAAGAATGGGAGCAGAGGAAGAGACAGCAAGATCACAAGAATGACATAAATGAAGACGACGGAGAAGGCCGAGACCGAGGTTACAATGATGGAGAAGCCCGAGGTCGAGGTGATAATCACAATCGCAATAATGAAGGAGGTGAAGATCACCAATGGGAGGAGACCACCTACAAGGCGAGTAAGCAAGGCCTTTTAGAGGTGTGATCGGTGAATGTGGATGAAGAACGACTGCCCCAAGTGCACTGCCCCTCGCAAAGCTAAAGCCTTTAATGCAACCTCGTCAACATGGTCATCCATGCATATTGAGCATCCTCAGTGGGAAGACTTCAATCTCAGGTTACGCCATAAAGGAGACATTAGTCTCTCCCTTAGCTCAATTTTTACTTAAGGTGCGCATGACAACCATTCCATTCACTAGCACTGTTTCTGAAAAGAAATACTTTTCTATTTCTATGCCTTGGAACAGTTTCTGAGAAAAAAATTGTGTTTAATAACATGTTCTATTTTTATTCCGAGAATAAGAATTGTGTTTGATAACACAACAAATAATATAATAAAAAATAATTTCTATTAAATATAAAAAAAAATTGGATCACCACTTTCCTTTCCGTATAGTGTGGTTGTGGTGGTGGTGGCGGTGGGGGATGGCATGGTGGTGGTGGTGGTGGTGGTGGCAGTGATGTGGTGATGATAGTGGTGGTGGTAATGGCGGCGGCGGAGGTAGTCGTGGGGATGGTGGTGGTGGAGGTGACGGCAGTGACTGCGACAATGGTAGTGGAGATGATGGTTAGTGGCGGTAACAATGGTAGCAATGGCATGGTGGTGGTGGTTGTGATAGCATCATGGTAGTGATGGTGGTGGTGGTGATGGTAATTGCGGGGGTGGTGTAATGGTGGCGATGTTGGTGGTGATGACAGTAGTAGTTGTGACGATAGTGGTGGTGGTTGGTGACAGTGGTGGTGATGGTAGCGGTGGCGTCGTGGTGGTGGCAGCGACGTGGTGATGGCGATGGTGGCAGTGATGACAATGGTTGCAATGATGGTGGTGGTGGTTGATGGTGGTGGTGATGGTGACGGTAATAGTGGTGGTGGCGGCGGCGACGGTGATGGTGGCATGGTGGTAGTGATGGGTGGAGGTGGTGGTGATGGTGATGGTGGCATCGTGGTGGTGGGGGATGGTGACGACGACACTAGTGGTATGACGGCGGCAACCACGATGGTGGCGACGGTCCTGTCGGGATGATGGTGGTGGTGGTGATGATGGTAGAGGTGGAGAGTGATTGAGAGAGATAAATATTTCTCATTTTATGCCCGGGAACAAAAAACAGAAATTTTCTGATTCTTTTTTTTTGTTCCCCAACACAAAAAACAAACCGGTTCATCCCGGGAACAAAAAATAAACTGATTTTACCAAACGAGTTTTCTATCCATTTATGTTCCCAGGAATAGAAATTAAAAAAAAAATTGATTCCGGGAAGGTTGGCATGCACGCCCTTAATGTTTTTGCTTCTACTATATTTCTTTTGACTGCCCCAGTATATATTTTTCAATTAATTTTTTATGAGGGCTATAGCCATGTTACCTACATTCTAATCAAAGACATGATTGCCTCCTAAGTCTTAGATTTGCGATGTCATTCAAACCTGTCACACTAAACATGTTGCGCCTCCCAAAGTTGAAGCCTCTATTGCAACACTCATACAATTTGTCTTATATTAGCCACCAACCCATCAAATGGTACTCCTAGAGTGGCATTGTGAAAGGGAAGGTGCAAATCAAAGTGGGTTAAGCACTTTGATCTGAATCTCAATTAGGCCATGCAAGACAAAAAAGTGCGAGCTCTTCTACAAGCATCACCTCAAGCAGCTCCGAGCCTGGAATGAAGCAGCTCGGCATAAGCTACAATTCCCATGGAAACACACATACGATGAAAGTTGCCACACATACCTCTATTCTACAATCATATTGCGCAAAGGTACTATTAATTCAAGATTGTCCAATACAAGATGAAGATAGATTTAGAGAGCTCGTGATCGTAATAAAAAAATTGTTCCCCAATCCGAGATAAAGATGAAGATGAATTTGGAGAGATCTTATTCTTGACGAAAGGATGGCATCCAAATTTGAGATGAAGATGAATTTGGAGAACATAATAAAGTGGGTATCAACTTAGATAAGAGCTACTCGGCCTATGCGCTTTGACACGAGCCATGGAACTCACTCAAATTAATCAGGTTTGTAAAAATAAGTATTTGTAATAAAATGGTCAACCTGAATCGTCTCTCTCAAGGAATTTGCAAGGATCTTAATCAGTCAATTAAAAACAAGAAGTAAAATGGGGAGATTTTGTGTGAATAAAAATAGAAAGTAAAAACAAGGATTTAAAAACGAAAATTATCAATTAAAAACAACCAACTCAAGAATCAGTATTCCAAGATATCCATCATTGGAAAAAGGATTACCACATCATGGTTGATCCTAATCAATTCGGAATCCCTGCAATTGCTTAGGAATCTCTCTCTAGACGATCGCCTAGCGTTTGATCAATACGGTGCATCTACTCGCGCAATCGCGAAGTATCAGCCCATTTGACTTAAAATCATCGAGTTAATCAACCTAAACATTAAATCTAACATTCATTCACTTACCTTAGCTGCAATCGCAGAACTCAAATATGAGTTAAAGGAAGAGAAAAATTTGGGTTGATTAAAGCATAGGTCTTCCGGATTCAATCGCAGAATCCTTAATTCTTGGATTGATTAAAGAGCGCTTATCTTAGCATGGCTAAGTCGAAGTTCATGATTAAAAGGAAGAAAGCAAAGAACATAATAGAGAAGAAAAGAAAATTGTATTAATCTCTAAACAGTAAAAACAAACTGAAAACAATTTAACGAAAATTAAAACTAAAACTGAATGACAAGGCCTCCTAAAAATGCCTTTATATAGGCTCTACAATATTGACCTAGTATAAAAGGAAATAAAAGATAAATAAAGTTTTTGAACCTCATAAACATTGGGTTCCCAATTACAAACTTAAATCCAATTAACTAGTTAAAACAACAGCAACTCATGACAATCTTGGGATCAATTTTTGACCATCATATTGTCCAAGCTGGGCTTTCATGTCTTATAATATTTATAGCTATCTGAGTTAGCTGCAAAACGCAAGAATAATGGGGTCAATTGGACACGTGTAGAATGAGTTATGGTCAAAATACTGCAGTAACGTAAATCTAGATTTTATTACGAATTTCAAAATAAACCCAATTAAAAACCCAACATCTAGTTTAACCCAAAAACCATTATTTACACACTAAACCATCCAAAAATCACTAATCAAGAGTGACAAATAAGTGTAATAAATATTAATTATCAAATTCCCCCACACTTATTCTTTTGCACTCCTGACCAAAATTAAAACTTGAAACAAAAACTAAAGGAATGACAAAACAAAGCAAAAGATAAAAAGATAACCAATGCTTTCTAACAATTGCTAAGAATACAATAATCCGAACAAGGATCATAAAAGCTTCAAAAGATCAACCAATTAAGATAGAAATTCCTTTATCTTACATTATAAAACATAGTAATTTCATTCAATAATGTTAATCACACAAGATGGTCTCTCATGGGATGTATTCAATCAATTTCTCAAGTGTATAGGGTAAATCAGTGTATCACTCAAGTTCTATTTAAGAAAATTGCCCTGCGATAGGCTTGCTCAATTTCTATTTCTCCACTACTCAAATCACATGCATGCAAAAACCAAGAGGACTTTTTACAAAGTTGTATTGGGGCTAGGATGAACGTATGGAAAAATATGAAAATAAGAGGCTAAGCACCCAAGAAAATTTAAAGAGCACTGGTTAAAACCAAACTAAAGAAACAAAACATGAACTAATATAAAAAAATAAGACAAAGATAACGACTAACCGATCATTTTTCTTTTCATTTTTCGTTTTCCTTTATATTTTTTTATTTTCTTTCTTTTTTATTTTTTTCAGCGCTACTTGTTTTTTTTTTCAGCGCTTGTTTTTTTAAGCACTCTTTTTTTTTCTCATTCAGAATTCAGTGACCAAACAAATACAATGCCAAGTGATGAATGGCATGGAATGAAATACCTCTCTCCCCCTCCCCCCACACTTAAAATGTTGCACGCCTCGAGTAACCCTTACACTTAAACACAAAACTAAGGTGAAACCAATGCTCAATAAATTTCCAAGGTGCGGGATTACATGGTTTTACACTTAGGCTCGTAATGTGGCTAAGAAAAGAATGAGATTAAAAGGCACAAATTTGCTAACCAAAGGGAATATAATGTAAGGGGTGGCTATTTGGCCAAAGTGGGGAAATAAAAGAAAGAAAAATATAGTTTTATGCATGCAAGTGAAAAATATAGTTTAAAAAAGAAAATGAGCAAGTTCTGGAGAACAAAAATCATGAAGGAAAGCACACAGGAAAGAAAGAATGGCAGAAACATAAATTACATTCATAAAGGCTCAAACTCTCACAAGGTTAATATCAACTCATGCAATTAGCATCATGAATTCAAATACCAAGACAAGTAATATAAGAATCAAGAACTCTGCCCAATTAGAATGATCCATCAAGAACAACATATCCAAGTTCACACTATGTATAACTGAATAATTATAAGGAAGAAAAGGAAAATATAATTATTTGAAAATTAAAGTGAAATTAAAATTGCAGACATAACTAAATAAACTAAAATAAAGAAAAGGAAAACTCCATGTCCTCCTTAGGGAGGATAAGTGGCGTCAGTGAGTCTGATCTCTGCCTCCACAGGCTGTTGCTGGGGTCCCTCATAAAAAAACTTGAGACGATGTCCATTCACAGTGAAGGTCTTCCCAGTCTGTTTGTCACATAGCTCATCTGCACCATAAGGAAAAATATTAGTAATCTTAAAAGGCCATCCTATCTAGATCTAAGTTTAGCAGGCATAAATTTTAGATGGGAATTAAATAGTAGGACTTTCTGGCCCACAACAAACTCCTTTCGCAGAATATGCTTATAATGGAATGCCTTTGTTTTCTCCTTATATAAGCGCGAACTCTCATAGGCATCCAGTCGAAGCTCCTCTAACTCTTGTAGTTACAGCTTCCGCTCTACCCCTGACTGAATCAAATCCATGTTGCACTACTTAATATCTCAATAAGCTTGATGCTCCAACTCTACCGGCATGTGACATGCCTTACTAAAGACAAGCCAATAAGGAGACATCCCAATCGGATTCTTACAGGCAGTCCGATACGCCCATAAAGCGTCATCCAATTTCTTGCTCCAATCTTTCTGGTTAGAATTAATAATCTTCTGGAGGATTTGCTTGATCTCTCTGTTGCAGACTTCAACTTGACCATTGGTCTGAGGGTGGTAAGCAGTGGCAAACTTGTGAATTACTCCGTACTTTCGTACCAAAGCATCCATGCTTCGGTTACAAAAGTGAAAGCTTTGGTCACTGATGATAGCTCTAGGGATGCCAAACCTGCAAAAAATGTTAGATTTAACAAAATCTACAACCACAATAGAGTCATCAGTCCTTGTGGCTTTCGCCTCAACCCATTTGGACATATAATCAACAACTAGCAAGATATAAATAACAACATAAGAAACAGGAAATGAACCCATAAAATCAATACCCTAAACATCAAAAGTCTCACAGAAAAGTATAGGTTATTGGGGCATCTCATGCCTACAAGAAATACTCCCTGCCCTCTGACAGTTATCACATGACTTACAAATTAGATATGCATCATGAAACAAGGAAAGCCAAAACAAACCATAGTCTAACATTTTCCTACCAGTTCTTTGGGGTCCAAAATGACCACCACAAGCAAAAGCATGACCAAAGTGCAAAATAAATTGAAACTCAATATCTGGTACACATCTCCTAATTACTTGGTCACTACAAAATCTCCACAAATAAGGATCATCCCAGACATAGTATTTAGACTCACTTTTTAATTTCAGAATCTAGGCCTTAGTGGAATCAGCAGGAAAAACATTACCAACCGAGTAATTTACTAAATCGGCGTACCAGGGAAGCATAACTTGCAGTTGTAAAAGCTGTTCATCAGGAAAGTCATCCCGAATGGGGGAGGGGTTTGAAGGAAGTTGAGTGACGCGGATCAAGTGATCAGCTACTAAGTTCTCTGCTCCACTACTATCTTTAATCTTAATGTCAAATTCTTAGAGCAGCAATATCCACCGAATGAGCCTAGGCTTAGCATCTTCCTTCTTCAAAAGAAACTTCAAGGTTGCATGGTCAGAAAAGACAATTACTTTAGTATCAAGCAAATATGATCTAAACTTATCAAGTGCAAAAACTATAGCCAGAAGTTCTTTTTCAGTGGTGGTGTAATTAGACTAGCAGAATCCAAGGTTTTTGATGCATAGGCAATAACATACGAGGCTCTATTAATCCGCTGAGCAAAAACAACACCAACAGCAAAGTTAGAGGCATCATACATCAGCTCGAGTGGAAGAGACCAATATGGCGGTTGGATCACTGCAGTAATGGTCAGACATTGCTTCAGCTGATCAAATGTCGAGTTGTACTTATCACCAAACTAAAAATCTGTGTCTTTCTGTAGAAGGTTAGACAGGGGCAGGGAAATCTTGCTGAAACTCTGAATGAAAGGCAGGTAGAATCTTGCACGACCAAGAAAAGAACGAACTTCCCACACAGATGCGGGGTAAGGCAAAGCAGTAATAACATCTATCTTAGCAGGATCTACCTCTATACCCTTTCTAGACACTATATGTCCCAAAACAATCCGTGATTCAACCATAAAGTGACACTTTCCAAAATTTAAAATAAGATTAGTCTCAATGCATCTACTCAAAATCCTGGCCAAACTACCCAAGCATGCATCAAAAGAAAATCCATAAATAGTAAAATCATCTATAAACACTTCCATGCAATCCTCTAAAAATTCAGAAAAGATTCTTACCATACACCGCTGAAAAATATCGGGCGCATTACAGAGCCCAGAGGGCATCCGTCTGTAGGAAAATGTTTCGAAAGGGCATGTGAAGGTGGTCTTTTCTTGATCTTCAGGTGCAATATAGATTTAGAAATAGCCGGAGTAATCATCCAAGAAGTAGTAGTGAGACTTGCTAGCCAACTGCTCCAACATTTGATCAAGAAAAAATAAAGGGTAGTGATTCGTGTGGGTGGCTTGGTTAAGCTTTCGATAGTCTATGCAAACTCTCTAGCTATTCTTAGCTCTTGTAGGAATTAAGTCATTTTTTTTGGTTGGCTACAACAGTTACGCCAGACTTCTTAGGAACCACCTGAACTGGGCTGACCCATTGGATGTCAAAAATGGGATAAATGATGCCAACTTGCAAGAGCTTCATCACTTCTTTCTTTACCACATCTAGGATAAGCGGGTTCAGGCGCCTCTGGGGTTGTCGCACTGGCTTAGCACCTTTTTCCAATGATATTCGATGTATGCACATAGAAGGACTAATACCAACAAGATCAGCTAAAATCCAACCAATCGCCTTCTTATTTTCTTTCAACAAGCTTAGCAGCTTCTCTTCTTGATTAGCAAGAAGGTTTTTGGCTATAATGATTAGCAGCTGCTCATTTTGCTCTAGGTAGGCATACTTCAAGTGATCTGAAAGAACCTTCAATTCTAGCTTAGGGGGCTGCTCGGTGGATGGGAAAAGTCTGGTAGGTTGCACCAGTTCCGTAGTATGTACATCAGCCATGCCTGAAACAACTTTATCAACAACATAATTATTAACATAAGAAATATCAACAGGAAAAGCAGGATCCTCAATCAAATCAGAAGCATTAACAAAATTAATATCAGAATCTCGAATCAATGCATCACTAAAACTGGAAAAACTTGAAAAATCGGTGCAAACAGTGTACCATTCACTATCAGCATAGCCACAAACAACAATGTCATGGTATGATGAAAAATCTGGATAAGCAACAATTAATTCAGTAAAAACATTATCAACAACCTGATCAATAACATCAATGAAGAAAATAGAATGCTCTTCCCTAGGATATTTCATAGCATCAAAAATATTAAAATTGATAATACGATCACCAAACTCCATGGAAAGAGTGCCAGAATGCACATCAATTTTGGTCCAAGCAATTTTCGTGAAAGGTCTCCCAAGTATGATTGTACTACTAGGAGTCTCACCCTTCATCCCTAAAACATAGAAATCAGCAGGGAAAATCAAATTATTCACCCTAACTAACACATCTTCAATCACCCCAGAAGAGTAAACACTACTCCTATTGGCTAACTGGACAACAATACCCGTAGCACGCAAGGGACTAAGACCAAGACATTTATAAACAGACTTAGGCATAATATTAATTGTAGCACCTAAATCTAACATGCAATCACCAAATTTATAATTTCTAATAATGCAAGGAATAGTAAACATCTCTGGATCTTGGCACTTTTTAGGCATGGGTTGGATGAGAGCTGACACATTGTGGCTCACGCTTACTCATTCGTCTCCCCTTAGCCATCTCTTGTTGGTGTATAACTCCTTTAGAAACTTGGCATACTTGGGTATTTACTGGATTGTATCCAAGAATGGAATGTTCAATTCAACTTTTCTGAATATATCAAGAATCTCTTTCTCTTGTGCTTTTTCTGCCAACTTCTTGGACTGAATGACTCTCTGAGGGAAAGGTAAAGGAATGGCGGGTTCAGACTCTTCTTCACCTTATTTCAAAGCCTCCTTATTTTAAGACTGATCTGACAACGGTCCAGCCTTATCTGCAGCTTGCTTTGGATCTTCCAGTTGCTTGCCAGACCTTAGGAATGTAGCACTGACATTCCCCTTCAAATTTGGAACTATTTGGGAGGGAAGAGAATTGGGCCTTTGGGGTTAGGTCTGACTTACAGAAGTAGCTAATTGCCCGATTTGAGTCTGTAAGTTCTAAATTGATGACTCAATTCACTATTGGAATTGTAGATTACTAGTAGCAAGTTGTTTAACCAAATCTTCTAGAGAAGGACCATTACTAGGCTGTTGCGGCGCTGGTGGCTACTTTGGCGGTGCAGTAGGTTGAAAATTTTTCCTCTGCTGCTGAGGTAAGAACTACTACCTCTGTTGGTACAAGTTCTGATTCTGGTTTTGGTTCCACTTCAAGCTGGGATGATTCTTCCAGCCAAGTTTATAGGTGTTAAAGAATGAGTTTTACTGTTGTTGATGCTGATACTGTGGTTTACTAGGAAAGACTCCTGCTACAGCAACTGTGTGGTCTACTAGAGGGGGGCCTTTTTTGTAGACTGGGGCAAGCATCCATGGGATGGAGCAGATTGCAACAAATACCGCATGGATTGCTTGCCTGTGAAGTGGGAGGTTGCACTATCTGTGTCACTGCCAATTGTCTCACCAGTGAAGTCAGCTCGTCGAGCCTATTCTCTATTCTTTGATTATCTGTGCTCGACGCCACTGTTGCTGCTACTACCAAATTTTGGACAACAGATGTCTGAACTTGGAATACGGAAGCACTATTTGCTCTGGTGCCGAACTGTTGAGCCTTTGCTGCCATTTCTGCTATCAATTCCTTAGTTGCATCAGGTGTCTTGTTTACTAGGGGTGTGCTTGACAACCATTCTATTCTGTAGCACTGTTTCTGAAAAGAAATAATTATTTTCTATTTCTGTGCCTTGGAGCAGTTTCTGAGAAAAAAAATGTGTTTGATAACATGTTCTATTTTTATTCCGAGAATGAGAATTGTGTTTGATAACACAACAAATAATATAATGAAAAATAGTGGTGGCAGTGATGTGGTGATGATAGTGGTGGTGGCAGTGATGTGGTGATGATAGTGGTGGTGGTTGTGACGGCAATGGCTGTGGCAATGACGGTGGTAATGGTGGTGGTGGAGGAGACGGCAGTGGCTACGACAATGGTGGTGGGGATGGTGGTCGGTGACGGTTGTGGTTGGTGACGGCGACAATGGTAGCGGTGACATGGTGGTGGTGGTTGTGATGGCATCATAGTGGTGGTGCTGATCGCAGTGGCTGCTGCAGTGACAGTAGGTAATAGTGGTGGCAGTGGTGGTAGTGGTGGCGATAACATGGTGATGGTAGTGGCGGGGGTGGTGGTGATGGTGGCAGTGGCAGTGGCGTGGTGATGGCGATGGTGGCGATGCGGTGACGACAGTGGTTGCGATGATGGTGGTGGTGACGGTGACGGTGACGGTGATAGTGGTGGTGGCGGTGTTGGTAGTTGTAGTGGTAGTGACGGTGGCATGGTGGTAGTGATGGGTGGAGGTGGTGGTGATGGTGGCGATGGCATCATGGTGGTGGGGGTGGTGACAACGATATTAGTGGTACGATGGCTGCGGCGACGATGGTGGCAGTGGTTGTGTCGGGATGATAGTGGTAGTGATGATGGTAGATGTGGAGAGTGATTGAGAAAGGTAAGTGTTTCTCATTTTATGTCTGGGAACAAGAAAGCTGAAATTTTCTAATTCTTTTTTCTGTTCCCCAGCACAAAAATTAAATCGGTTCATTCCGGGATCAAAAAAATAAACTGGTTTTACCAAACGAGTTTTTTATCCATTTCTGTTCTCGAGAACAGAAATTAAAAAAAAAATTGATTCCAGGAAGGTTGTGCACCCTAGAACTTCACTACTTGCTGCATCTATCATATTTCTGTCCATCGGTAGCAGCTCTTCGTAGAAATACACAATTAACAATTGGTCTGGAATCTGATGGTGTGGACAGCTTGCGCAAAGCCTCTTGAACCTCTCCCAGTACTCATGCAAATTTTCCCCATTAGCTTGTCTTATACAACTTATCTCCTTTCTGGTTGAAGTGGCTCTTGACGAAGGGAAAAACTTCTCCAACAATAGTCTGGCCATGTTGTTCCAACTCTAGATAGACGATGGTTGAAGGTAGTATAGCCAATCCTTAGCTCCACCATCGAGGGAAAAAGGAAAGGCTCTCAAATTGATCTGCTCCTCATCAACTCCTTATGGCTTCATGGTGCTACAGACCACATGAAACTCCTTTAAGTGCTTATGAGAGTCCTCACCTGCAAGACCATGAAACTTGGGGAGAAAATGGATCAGACCAGACTTAATTTGAAAAGTAGTATTAAGTTCAGGATAACGAATGCATAAAGGTTGATAGTCAACCTCAGGTACAGCTAACTGCTTTAAACTTCTGTTATCCATTTTTTATTTTTTGAATTAATAACACTACTATTAGGAAAAATAAAATCTACTTTACTAGAAGAAATAGGAAAATTAGAAGAAAAAATTAAATTAGAATGTTCAGAATGCTCAGAAACAGAGTCAAGTTCAATAGCGCTACTATAACTTAACCTACGAGCTCTCCTAACAGCATGCAATTGTCTCTCTATCTCAGGGTAAAGTTCTAACAGAGGACTACCACTACTCCTAGCATGCATCATAAGGTGCTACAGCAGGCAATATTGCAATAAGCATACGAAACATACGAAAATTGTGACAAACATTACAGAAAAAATATAAAATAAATTTTAAAAATTATGGGACCACCACACAAAAATTCTAATCCTATCTAGGAACTCAAATATCAAATAAATTTTTTTCAAAAAATAAAAAATAGTAAACGAAAGAATTTGGCAAAAACAGGGCCTGCACCATAAAGGTTATGCCTAATGACTATTGACCAGGAGGTTCGCCTCCTTCAGCTTACAAATTTTCAAGTCGATCAGAGAAACTCGAACAAGTGCAAAAATACACGTTACATCCTGAAACGACTAAAAAATAGCAAAAATGGTTAGTAAATTATAGAATTTCGCAAAATTAAGGGTGATCTCACTCACTTCAAGGGAGTGACTTTTGCTTAGAAGGTCGAATTCTTTTGAGAATTGAACTCCTGAGATCGATTTGGGTAAGACAGTCGTTTTCCCAATCACAAAAACACCCAAAATCGCAAAGAAACAAAGAAGTAACATAGAAACAGCAACAAAACAGAAATAGAAACAGAACAAAAAACAAAAATTGGAAACAAAAAAATAGAGCAACAATAAAAATATTTGACGGACTCTCCTAAACAAAAATCAGTAAGAAAAAGAAAAAGAAAACAAGAAAGAAAACAAAAATGTAGAAAACAGAGCAGAAAAAATACAAACGACAAAAGAAAAATAGAAAACAAAAAACGAAAAAAAGAAAGAAACAAATGTAGGGACGATTAAGAAGAAGAATTACTCTATGTTAGTATACTCAGTTAATGAATGTAAACAAAAGAACAAAGAACGATCAAGAATTGCACAAATTTTCCGGCAACAGTGCCAAATTTGACGTGGTCCGTCGAACTGACTCAAATTAATCAAGTTTGTAAAAATAAAGATTTGTAATAAAGTGGTTAACCTGAAACGTCTCTCTCAAGGAATTTGCAAGGATATTAATCAGTCAATTAAAAACAAGAAATAAAAAGGGGGGTTTGTGTGATTAAAAATAGAAAGTAAAAACAAGAATTTAAAAATAAAAATTATCAATTAAAAACTACCAACTCAAGAATTAGGGTTCCAAGATATCTATCATTGGACAAAGGATTACCAAATCGAGGTTGATCCTAAGCAATTCGAAATCCCTAACGTAAATCTGTACACCTGTGGAATGAGTTATGGTCAAAATACTGCAGTAACGTAAATCTGGATTTTGATTACGAATTTCAAAATAAACCCAATTAAAAACCCAACATCTAATTTAACCCAAAGACCATTATTTACACACTAAACCATCCAAAAATCACTAATCAAGAGTAACAAATAAGGGTAATAAATATTAATTATCACACTTCAAGTTTAGAGAGTCTACTATAATGGTCCGACAGCACAAGACAACATAGCTGCTACCTCTTTAGCCATCAAGCTAATCTCAAGTAGCCAGGTCCAAACCACGAAAGCTTGTCCCCTCTTAGGTACCTCAAGCAGTAGAACAAATACTTTAGCTCAAAAAAAGAGCTTAGCCTTTGTTTCGAGCACGGCTTCAGAAAATTAAGCCATTTCCCTAACTGATTCATTGGAGTTAACAAATTCAAGCAACTAAGTGCATAGACAGATTCGTGAGATTGAAGCAGATCCAGACGTTGTCCAAGAAGTCAAGGTCCCAATTAGAGCGACCTACCACGGTCCCAGCCAGAGTAAAATATTGTAATCTTGGGGATAGCAACCTCGGTCCCAACTAAGTTTACTTACCACAATCCCGACCAGAGCAACCCACCATAGTGCTAGCCAGAAAGACCAACCACAGTCTCGGCTAAAATGACCAATCATAGTCCCAGCTCGAGCAATCTACCACGAACCCAAATATCATGAAAAACCTAAAGCATTTGAATGTAATCCCATAAGGTCCCCACACTTGACTAGAGGGAACCACCAGATATACTTCATTCTGCAACGTTGAAAAACCAAAGCATTTGGGCGTGATACAAGCAAGCTCTCATGCTTGACTAGAAAGATACATCAAATATACTTCGATAAATGATTCTCAAGACTTGAAGCATTCAAAGGGAATACAAAGGGAAACAAAGCCCAATGAAGACACACCTGTCATAATTTGTAAGACTTGAAGCATCCTAAGGGAATACAGAAGGCCACCAAGCCAAATGAAGACACATTGGCCAAACTCCGACCAATGAAAGAACACTACCACGTGGTCATTTTTTCTACTTCAAAAGGGGCTTTCAAACTTAAGATTGTGGCAAAAGAAGCCAAGTCAGAATAAAAACTGAGGTTAGAAAAATTGGGCTCAAGTTAAGGAGCGAAAATCACCTCGCTAAAAGACTATGACAGAAAAAGCCAAGTCGAAAGAAAAGTCAGACTCAAGTAATGGGGAGAAAACCACCTTCCTTAAAGACTATGGCAGAAGAAGCCACGTCGAAAAAAGAGCCAAGGCAAGAAAAGTCGGGCTCAAGTAAATAGGCGAAAACTGCATCCCCAAAAGATTATGGCAGAAGAAGCCAAGTCAAAAAAAGAGCCAAGGCGAGAAAGGTCGGGCTCAAGTAAAGGGGTAAAAATGCCTCCCTAAAAGACTATGGAAAAAGAAGCCAAGTTGAAGGAAGAGCCGAGGCGGGAAAAGCTGAGCTCAAGTAAGGGGGCGAAAGTAGTCTCCCCAAACAAAAGACTATAGCAGAATAAGCCAAGTCGAAAGAAGAGTCGATGCGAAAAAAATCGGGTTCAAGTAAAGATACGAAAGCCGCCTCCTCAAACTTAATACTTTGGCAAAAGAAGCCAAGTCAAATTAAAAGCCAAGGCAAGAAAAGTCAGGCTTAAACTGGAGAGGCGAAAATCGCCTCCACAAACTCTAAACTTTGGCCAAAAAAAACCAAGTTGCAATAAAATAAAAAATAAGCCTTGGAAAAGTAAGTTGTGTTCGATCAGCAAAGGCCCACAATGACATATGTCTACCAAACAACTCAATCTAATGTCCAGGCCATAAATTCAGGCCCCGCAAGTGCAACTGGAGAGTTACAAACTAGGGCTAAGATGTAATTACCATCCTCACAAATACTATATGCCACAACAAAATAAGGTGGTTTTCAAATAGTCAGCATAACAAAATGCTAAAAGAGGCATAAGGCCATGAGTTATGCCTAGACAAGTTAACATATGCATGCCATGAAGGCCAAACAATTCGGTCAAAAAATGTTCGGCCAACTTGTGGAATCCCACGAGATCGAACCATGCTGAGATGCCCTGAAGTGGTTGAACGGCCAACAAGCAACTAAGGCCGATTGACCAAGTTTAGAAACTCAGCTATAGTCCTGAGCTCCAGAGGCCCTAAAGCGGCTTCAGCAACAACAAATCATAAGCAGTTACGTAAAGACTATCACTTTCTCGTAAAAGATACATTATTCAGCAACACTAAGATATTGGAAAATCAAGTTGAATCCAGACTTAAGACCCCAAGTGAAGACCCGCGATTGAATATGTCAATCCTAGGGTCCGGGCCATAGCCCCGCACTTGTGACCACCCCATAAAGTGGTGCAAATTAAACACCATGGCGACATTATTGCTTTCAAAAGTGCTAAAGCCACGACATTACAAGCCGAGCCGAAATAAGGAAACGCGCTGAGCCTAAATCCCAGAAGGAAGTGTAAAATAGAGCCACAAAAATCAAGCCAAGAAATGCCAAAAGAGGCCTAACGCCACGAGTCAGGCCCAAGTAGCTTGAACAAAAGGTGCATCACAAATAACGAAGGAAAATTTCAAAATTGCCATATTTTGAGAATAAAGACTGAGAACAAATTCGATAAAGTACTTTACAACCCAAAAAGGGACTCAAGGCCCTCCTCACAAAAGGAAAAACAGAAAGATTACAAAATAAGACGACATTCCGACACATAACTACTCATCTTCCTCGACTAGCCCAACAGGATCATGAATCCGGTCCAACATAAGGGAGCCGAAAAGATAACAAGAACATGAAAAGAGCTTGAAAGGCCAGAAGACCAACTTCCCGATCGGCCCAAACAAGGCAACATAGAAGCATGGACAAGGTAGTTTACTGAAAGATCAGCTACTCTAGAACCAGACCCCTACCAAGAAAGCCAGAACAGGAGAAGTAATAACAAAACTGCAAGTAACATGACACCAAGGTCTGACACGGATCTCAGATCTCGTTGCATTGATAAGTCGCTCACAAAAGAAAGACATGCAAGGTAACCCGAGAACACCCAGCAAAATGCCATCTAAGAATGAACCCAAACTTGGCCGAGGTGTAAGAAGAATATCGTAGTTTAGCCACACCGCTATATAGGATATATGGGATCCTCAGACTCAGACTGGATGGACCCCGACATGACCGAAGCGTGCTAAGAACATTACAGCCTAACGCTTGAACGCTTAGATTGTTGAACTGGGTGGAAATTTTAGGAATGAAACCATCAAAATAGAACGAGGAAGAGTGACAACCTTTATAGGGTGAGATCCCGGCAAACGAATTTCGGAACTCAGATTAAGGGAATAGGTTAGAAAGTCAAGTCGTGATGAAGGCACATGGAACCCAGAAGGACTAAGTTGAAATTCGATACAGCGGTCTAAAGAAAGATCGACCATCCTAAGCAGGGCCTCCTCCTAAAAACTTAGGGGTGCAATACTGGAGCAGCATCTTCAGTACCTAGCTTTGGAAACCTAGCACAAAAATTTAAAGGCCAAATTAAAATTTAGATCATGAAGCAAAAAAAGAAAGTCACTCAGTGTGAACTAGGAAGTATCCAAAGAACGGAATTCAAAGTGGGGATCAACAAGATTACATGGATTCTAGAAAAAGCATCATAACTCGAGAAGGTAGAGATAATTCCCTAGCAAAGAGGTCAAAGGAAAAGTCCTTCCACTTTTATTAAGGACCTTAGTTAGAAAAATTCGATGGGGGAATGACTGGCATGAGAAGCCAACACAACAAACTTGAAAGACGAGTCTAGACTCTCCTAACAAGTCCCAAACTAAAGCACCCAAAACGAATTAGGACATTACCGAATCCTGACAGTGAAGGTCGACAAGTTTGATCTTGAATGCAATAGAAGACAATAACTAAAATCGCCAACCCAATTAAGTCGTCCAAGAAGGGTTTTAAAAAAAGGATAATTGTAAAAAAAAAAAAAAGACAACTCCATTAACACAGAGACAACAACTATTACACCCCGGTAATCCGGACATCCAGACTATCGGACCGTGGGGCAACTGTTATGAACCTGATATAAAGGCCCACATTCTAGAAGGCCCAAGAAGGGCAAACAATAAAGAGAAAAATTAAGAAAAGATTCCTTAATTATACTAATTATAGTGTGATATCAATGAATCAAGCATTAGAACCCCCAAAAATTCACCGAAGGTCAAAAATTCCACTACCCATGGATAAACCTATAAATAAAAGGTAAAGCCTATATGTATGACACTTTTGGACTTTCTCTTTTAGCTATCACTGTGCACACCCCCCACCATTTGGCTATGTCGTTATCATAATGTATAATTATCTGTTATTCTCTAAGTTACTTCCCCTATATGTACCTGAGATAGGGCACCTAGATCCTATAGAAACATACTAATCTTTTATTGGACATCTTGATCCTTCTAGGATTGAACACATATAACCACCAATTTTAAAAACATGTTGCCATGGTCTTTATCTCATTACAGGTCTTCCAAAATGTAGATATACTACCTATCATTTTTACTTAACAATTACGAACATCATTCTTCCATTACAACTTCAATGACAGCCCACACTCACTATACAAGCTTGCTTTCACTTTTCTTTATAACTCTCCATGTCATTACTGAGAGTACCTATAACAACATCTATTAGGGGGTGGGAGTTTTAATTCTCAATAAGCCTTTGACCCTTGAAAATTTTCCCAAGGTCAGATTCGACTCCTGCATAAAAAATAAATAACCAAATATATATTGCAAAGACAGTTAAGCTTACAAGCTACACAAAACACATTATGTCATATCATGATCATTCCATCCAAAATTAATTCAAACACCTATCCTTACAATACCTCCATGAATCAACTGATTCACTCTAAAGTGCACTCCTAATAGGAATTCTCGTTCATCATTCCTAGCCAGATATACTTTAATAATAAGGATTACCAAACATTCATTGCTACTTCAAGAAAAGGAGGATATAGGCTGACAACTACCCGATAAAGATTTTCTAAACACTCATTGTTATTGTAGGAGCATGAGGTCTCAAATGTTCTTTGCCAGCTCAGAAGCATAAATGTAACATCCCGGGCGCTGACGAGGGCGGGGAGTGATCGCCGGTACAAAAGGGCATGGACAAGGAGCGGCTCCTGGCAAGCTTCGAACGACGGGGTACATGAATGAATCGAATCAACACCCGAAAGAGAGGGATTCCAGAGATTGTGCTGGTATTGGACAATACAGTTGAGAATGGCTTATAAGAATTAATTGGTACTACCTATACTAACAAGATGCATCTACTTTTCGATAGCCCAGAACGGAAGAACTCCATAGTTAAGCGTGCTTGACTTGGGGCAATTCTGGGATTGGTGACATCCTGGGGAGTGTGCGAGTGAGGACAAAGCATGCTGAAAAGTCTCGTGTTAGTGTGTGGGGACATTCGTTGATCCTTGCAAGTTGCCAGGCGTTACATTTTATGGTATCAGAGCAGTTTTGTAAGGGAACTCTGATAATGTATAACTGTATTTTGTGTTGCATAGTTATCTGTGAACTGTTTATGATTAATGTATATGTGATTTCTCAGTGTGGGTCTGATCAGGTCATTCCTTTGTGTTACATGTACAGATATCATGAGTAGGGCACGAGGTCGTTGTGGAACTCGAGGTGCAGGTCGTCTAGCAGCACCAGATCCTATTACTGCAGTTCTAAATGCTCTGGAGGAAGAGACTGCTACAATAGAACAATGATCGAGAACCTGATGAAAAATAATCAGGATATGATGTATGCCTTCATGAATGAGATGAGGGCAGATAGGACTCGGCACAAGAGGGATGATTCTCCTCCACATACGGCTACGGAGACTCATACCCGTACGCCATCTGTTACACCTCATCAAGAGGGGAGTGGGGCTAGTCGTCATTCTGAGGAGGCTAGTCACCACACTACTGATCCTACTTATATCCCAGAGCCTTTTGTGGATCCTTCTGTTGTTGCTCAGTCTTCTGGGGTTGTTGGGCAGGTATTTGCTGGTACTGATGAGAAGAGGCTCATATCTTTTCGAAAACATAAATCGCCAGCATTTCAGGGGTCAAGGAACCCGAAGGTAGTGACTACCTAGTTGATGGGGATGGAGAAAATATTTCAGGTCATGAGGTGTCAGGATCCCCAGAGATTACTTTATTCTGTGTATATGCTAGAGGGGGATGCCCACGAGTGGTGGTACAATGCATCTCGCCCGTTTACTATTCAAGGGGGAGAGATAACTTGGGCTTTATTTGAAAGGCTATTTCATGAAGAGTATTTTCCCAGGGATGTTCGGGAAGCCAAGCAGGGTGAATTTGATAAATTGGTACAGGGTACCATCACTGTGGATGCGTATATGGCTAAATTCAATGAATTGGTAAAGTTTGTGAACTATGGGGGTGTGCTGCCAACTCCTGAGTTTTGTCTGCTAAATTCCAAAGAGGGCTAAATGAAAAATTGCTAAGAGAATGTCTAATACTGCTGTGAGAAATTTCGCTGATCTAGTGACCCAGTACAAAAGGGTTGAAACTGTTTATGGCAGGTATCCGAAGCAGGATAATAGGAGGACATCTGGTCCTTCAGGAAATAATAACAGAAGTGGCTACCATTAGAATAATAATAGAGGTAGGGGATTGCAGGTGAGGCAGCCTCCGGGTCAATTCAAGAGAGGTGGTGTACAGAGGAGTGGTTTTAATGACAGAAATTCTAATCCTCAATGTGAGAAGTGTAAGAGGTATCATCGGGGCCCTTGTATTGCGGCTCCGAATTCTTGTTTCAAGTGTGGTAAGGTTGGGAATTTTGCTAGAGAGTGTTACAGTAATACGGGGCAGGCTGCGAATCTGCGGGCCTTGCCATCTGCTCCTACCGTTGGACGGGTTTATACTACAAATGTGCAGCAAATAGAGAAGGCACCTAATCTGCTTAAAGGTACAATTTTTATCTCAAATATCGATCTGTCTGTTTTATTTGATTCGAGAGCGACGCATTTGTTCGAGGCGAAATACGTTGCTAAAGGGTTGAACTTGGGGGTAACGCGAATGATTCCCCCTATGCGTATTACTACTGCTACAGGAGAGGTTAGTGATTCCTCTTTTATTTGTAAAGAGGTCGGGTTTATCTACGAAGGCAGGGGCTACACTATTGATTTGATTATCTTGCCCCTGGCCTCTGTTAATTTGATTTTGGGTATGGATTGGCTGTCTCAAAACTGCGTAATGATTGATTGTTGCGGAAAAAGGTTGATACTAGCACATGAGAGGCCCTTGGTGGGTCCGTCTCCTTTTTTGTCTATATGCCAAGCTGTTAAAGCCTTGAAGGCTGGGGATCAGGGTTATATTTTCTTTGGTGGATTGGTGGGTGGTAGGGAGATAGAGATTTCTAGTATTCTGGTGGTTAATGAGTTTGTGGATGTATTTCCTGATGAGATACCGGAATTCCCACCTGAGAGAGAGATTGAGTTCTCGATTGAATTTTTCCCTGGTGTGGGGCCTATTTCTTTGGCTCCATACCGGATGTCGCCGCTGGAGTCGGCTGAGTTGAAGAAACATATTGAGGAGCTGTCTGCAAAGGATTTTATCAGACCGAGTGTGTCTTCGTGGGGAGCACCGGTTATATTTGTGAAAAAGAAGGATGGAAGCATGAGATTGTGTACTGACTACCGGCAGTTGAATAAGGTTACGGTTAAGAACAGGTACCCATTGCCGCGTATTGATGATTTGCTGGATCAGTTGAGGGGTGCCTGCGTATTTTCTAAGATTGATCTCCGGTCTGGATACCACCAGATCCGGATTAAGCCGGAGGATGTGCCTAAAACGACATTCCGTTCTAAATACGGGACATTACGAGTATCAGGTGATTCCTTTTGGGCTTAGTAATGCCCCGGCAGTGTTCATGGACTATATGAATAGCATTTTTAAACCGTATTTGGACCAATTTGTAATTGTGTTCATTGACGATATTTTAATCTATTCTAAGAGTGAGGAGGAGCATACAGAGCATCTGAGGACTGTGTTGTAGATATTAAAGGACAAAAAGTTGTATGTGAAGCCGTCTAAGTGTGAATTCTGGTTATCTGAGGTGCAATTTCTGGGTCATGTTATTACTTCTAGGGGTGTTGCAGTGGATCGAAATAAAATTGATGCTGTAATTGACTGGGAACGACCGAAGACTGTTACTGAGATCCGGAGCTTTCTGGGTCTTGCTGGGTATTATCGTAGATTTATAGAGGGGTTTTCCACAATGGTACTGCCGTTGACCCGATTGACACGAAATGATACTCCTTTTGTGTGGACCCAGGAATGTGAGAAATATTTTCTGGCTCTCAAAGAGAAATTGACTACTGCTCCTGTGTTGACCCTCCCCGATCCGGAAGGTGAGTTTGAATTATACTGTGATGCTTCCAAGAAAGGTTTGGGGTGTGTGTTAATGCAAGAGAGGAGAGTGGTTTCGTATGCTTCTAGACAATTGAAGCCTCATGAGGAAAATTATCTGACGCATGACTTGGAGCTTGCTGCTATTGTATTTGCCTTAAAAATTTAGAGGCACTTTCTTTATGGGATGAAATTTGCTGTGTTCAGTGATCACAAGAGCTTGAAATACTTGTTTGATCAGAAAGAGCTGAACATGAGACAGCGGAGATGGGTTGAATTTCTAAAAGATTATGATTTTGAGTTGAAATACCATCCGAGTAAAGCTAATGTGGTAGCGGATGCCTTGAGTAGGAAGTCTGTCAGTGTGTCCCAGCTGATGTTGTGGGTTATGTCATTTTGAGGTTTATTTATTATGTTGCATTTGGAGATTTATGACTCATGGTGTAAATTGGATAATTTATTGTATTTGGATCTTGTGTAATATGAAGCATTTGTAATATGATGAAAGAGCAATAGGCCTATTTTAGGATTATGATTATGTGTATGTTTAGAAAATGCATGCTAATGGATCTTGGTGATTGAAATATGTTAAGTGTTAATAAAGTAAGCAATATGATATGAATTGAGTAATTTGATATAAACTGTGATGCGTTGTAAGAGCCCCAAGGCATAGCTGGTCCTTGTGTGTGCCACCCAATGATTGTTAGGTATAATTTGAGGTCATAGAACACTTGTACAAATTTGGGGATTATTGAAAAAACAAAGGAAACTCTCGCGAATTTTCTAGAAATTGGCAGAATTTAGGCAAACTTTGGAAGAGCATATCTCCCTCCACAGAGGTCCGATAGGGACGTGCCATACGCCTTTTTGAAGCTAGAGATTCCCTCTATCTCATGTCAAAATTTGGGATTTTTATGGGTTGAGCGTCGGCCTGTAGAAGGCATAGAACACAGACTGCCCATTTGGTTACTGCACATGTGGCAGTTCTGGACCGGTTTTGGAAAAATTATTACTGCTTCGTTTCTTGGTCAAATTAGGTGTATGATATATCAAATTGAATTATAAGGTGTCTAGTTTGTTGTATAAAACTTTTAGAGCAATTGGTTGAGTGTATTTTCCAGAATAATTGATTGAGTGATGGATGTTGGAGCTGTTTTGGGGTTGGCTGGCAGATTTGCTTGTCCAACTTCAAACGGCGATATCCGGAGCAAACGAGAACTTTATGACTCGTGTGATAGCTTCCTAGAAATTTAATTGAGTCTAGAATAACATACTAAAAGATGGGAGACTTGTCGTATGCGGTTTGGCCGCAGAAAATTAAAGAACGAACCATGTGTGGATGGGTAGAAAACGTAAAAGTGAGATTTATGCTAAGTGGGTTTATGGGAACCCCTTAGTGACTTGTGGGAAGTAACATATGATAGAAAAGTAGTTTAAATAATTATTCTGCAAAGAGTTTACAGTTACAGTCACAAATTTTATTATTACGCTTTTTATTGTTTTAAACACTCGCGTAATAAACGAAAAAAGTTTACTCGCATTTTATAAATGAATTGATGTGTTTGTAACTACGCTTAATATCATAATTAATGTTAACAATACCGGTGTACAACAGGTTGTTACATAAATTTGAAGGGGAAATAGGGTTTTGGGAGGTGAGGGCCGCGGGTTTGCTTGAAGAGGGAGGAGGGAAGTGATGATGAATAGTGCATTGCTTAGGTGTCTTAAGTGAGGTGGGCCCTACCACCACCTCACGCGATTTCAAACTAACTTGAATTTCCCTCTGATTCCACTAAACGTCCATAAATTCACAACCTATTTAGAAACTCTAATTTTTAACATTAACCATTATTACGCGCGCCGTAGGCACGCTTCCCCAAACTTACTAATTTTCATCAATTTTCGTCAGAAATCATATTTCCTAGTCCTATATACCATTTATAACTTGTATTCAAAACCTAGAGCTCAAAACTCAATCAGCACGCTTCACGGTGCAACTGTACCGCAATATTTTTACCCGGTAAAAACACTATTCACTGAATTTTCTGAAACTTGCCTAACCACTCAATTTTTTTGTTCTGAATCCATTTCCAGGGTTATATTCCTCATTTGAGACCTCTTACTCAATTTTTATCTTCCTAGGGTTGTGTGTTGGCTAATTACCGTTTTACCCTTCCTTTGTATTTTGACCGAATTTCCAGGATTTTCACTAATCCTTCCCTTTAATCCATGTTTAATATATTAATATATAATTTAGAAATGAGAGGTGTTATAATCACCTCTCCTTTTAGAATTTTGTCCGCAAAATTAAATCATACATGTCCGCTAACTCAGGAAACAGCCGGAGAATCTCATCTTCTCGTTCCCAAGTAGCCTCCTCAGGTGTACGTCCTTCCCATTGAATATTTAGCATCGGAATAATTTTACTTCTCAGCCTCTTTTCACTGCGGTCAAGGACATCAATAGGACCTACGGGAGTCTTTAAATTCTCCCGAATTTCAATATCATCTGGTACCACCACATGTGATTCATCCGGAACATAACGCTGCAGCTGCAATATATGGAAAACATCGTGCAGATTTGACAACTGTGGGGGCAAGGCAAGCTGATAGGCCACTAATCCTACTCTTTTCATTATCTGATACGGCCCAATAAACCGAGGACTCAGCTTCCTCATGCCCAATGCACGGCCAACACCCGTAACTGGAGATAACCGCACAAATACATGATCACCTTCTTCGAATTCTAGTAGTCTGTGTCTATTATCATAGTAACTTTTCTGCCGATTCTGTGCCTGTTTAAGTTTTTCTATGATCATTTCAATCTGTGCTGTAGTTTCTTACACAAAATCCGGCCCAAATCTTTCTTTATCACCTACCTCAGTCCAACAAGTAGGAGTACGACATCTCCATCCATACAATGCCTCACACGGTGCCATGCCCAGACTAGAATGAAAAATGTTATTATAAGAAAATTCCACTAGTGGTAAGTATCTGTCCCAAGCATTACCCTGCTCCAGTGTGCAAGCTCTTAGCATATCCTCTAGTGTCTGTATGGTCCTCTCAGTCTGACCATCAGTTTGCGGGTGATACGCAGTGCTCAGCCTGAGCTGAGTGCCAAAAGCCTGCTGCAAGGCTCCCCAAAAGCGAGAAGTAAATTTCGGGTCCCGATCACTAACAATGCTAACCAGTATCCCATGGATCCTTACAATCTCTTTCACATACAATTTTGCTAATTTCTTCGTAGAGAAGTCCATTCGCACTGGCAGAAAATGTGCAGACTTCGTAAGCCTGTCCACTATAACCCAAATTGAATTGTAACCAGCCTGAGTCTGAGGCAAACCAACAACGAAATCCATAGAGATGCTCTCCCATTTCCACTCTGGTATATCCAATGGCTGCAGTAAGCCAGCAGGTTTCTGATGTTCTATCTTGACTTTCTGACAAATTAAGCACCTTGACACATACTCAGCAACATCCTTCTTCATCTCAGGCCACTAGAACTTCTCTTTTAAATCTTGATACATTTTTGTGGCACCTGGGTGGACAGCATACTGACCTTTATGGGCCTCGACCATTACCTCCTCTGCTAACTCTTTGGGCACAACAATCCTGCCCTGGTACGTTAATAACCCATGTTCATTCAAAGCTATACCACTCTTCCCTTTCAAATACTTGATACTGTCATTCTGTATCTGAGTTTCTTTAATTTTCTCATGTAATTCATTTTCAACCCGTAAACATTCAAATTCATCCATTCTACCTATAAAGACATTCGTCAGTTACAAGTGGTATCAGAGCAGGGCCTCTCTTCTAATACGGTGTGGTTCGAGGACGAACCAGGCGGAAGCTGGTGGGCATGTAACATCCCGGGCGTTGACGAGGGAGGGGAGTGATCGCCGGTGCGAAAGAGCATGGATAAGGAGCGGCTCCTGGCAGGCTTCCAGCGACGGGGTACATGAATGAATTGAATCAACACCCTAAAGAGAGGGATTCCAGAGACTGTGCTGGTATGGGACAGTACAGTTAGGAATGACTTATAAGAATTAATTGGTATTACCTATACTAACAAGATGCATCTACTTTTCGGTAGCCCAGAACGGAAAAACTCCATAGTTAAGCGTGCTTGACTTGGGGCAATTCTGGGATGGGTGACCTCCTAGGAAGTTTTCCCGAGGAGTGTGCGAGTGAGGACAAAGCACGCTGAAAAGTCTCGTGTTAGTGTCTGGGGACAGTCATGATCCTTGCAAGTTTCTAGGCGTTACAATAAACAAATATAAAAATAGAGAATTGGTATAATAAAGATAATTAGAAGAACACACGGATGAATACCTACCTCGTAGATTAAAATTACTTCTGTGGAAATATTTTGACCTTAATTGGTGGAGACTATCGTGCCAATAATGTGCTATGAAATGAAGGGAGAGATGAGGGAACGACGTGTTATAAGACAAAGTGAGAATTAAAACAACGGGGATATCATTGAGAAATAGGAATCTGTGTTATCAAAAGATTTCCTTCGATTCTTTCTAGTATGGAATGAGTCAATCATCCACTTTGGTATCTTCTTGAACAAAAATGGTGATATTGTTTCTCCATTGATCAAGAATTTGAACTACTGAACTCAATCACTTGCTGCCGTTACTCTTCAGTTTTCTGTTGAGGTCTATCCTGTAGAGGTACTCCAATTGGATCAGTGTAGGGTGGAATTCTAATTCTTATTAACCAACGATTTTCCAATACAAACAACATCCTTATATAGGATTACAACCATGAATGAAGGAGTTAATGCTCCATTAGTGTGGTGGTTACAAAATCCTAAATAGGGGATAATCACATCATTCAATGTAACGGTTACAAAATTCATATTCGAAATTCAAGTAATCATGAATTAATATTTTATAACATTACTTTTATTATATAATAAAATTGAAAGATTTTAAACATTATAAGCTTAACAATTCCAGTTATTAAAATGGGTCAACGCAGCCCATTAAGCCCTAGCTTATGCGGGTTAAAGCTAACAAACCTAAAGGTCAAATGACCCCAAAAAATAAAGGTATATACATGCCAAAAGCCCTATTTGCTAGGGTCAATCCGCGCACCATCCAAATTGCAACTTCAATTTTTTTTCTTTTATCAGATTCAATGTATTCAAAATTATTTTAGTAAATAAATATTTAATAATTTCAAAAAATATTTTGTACAAAATATTGATTTTTCTAATAAAATAATATTTAACACACAAATATACAAGTAAAAATATAAGTAATATTTTATTATTTTCTTAATAATCCTTGAATAGTTGGTTCTATATTAAATAATTAAACTCATTGCTTCTTATCACATCATAGAACAAAGATATTTATTATTAAGTAATACTTAAACTGAAAATTTTTATTATTCAGTAAAATTTTCACTAAAGGTGAAAAACTTAATGTTTGATTTTTCCAGTAAAAATTAGTTAAACAAGACTTTATTCTCAACTTTTTTGCTATAACAAAACAACTAGTGCTGAAATATTAAATAACTTTTTGTAATTTAATTTTCTTTTACATTTTAAAAAGTAGAAAAGAATGTTTATAACTATAGATGCTCTTTTGTATTGCTATTATAGATTTTAAAAACTTAGTTATAATTTTGAAATTAGAAAACATCTACTTGAAGACTTAGTTAAATTATAAAAAAATTTAGAAACAAAAAAAATCTTATTAATGTTTTTAAACTAAAAAAAATTACAAATTAAATTACCCATTCATAAAACCTTAAAGACAAATGTCGAGAGTTTATTCTTTGTTATATTGTTTAAAAGAAAAATAGAAATATTTAAAAGAATCTGGAAATGGATTCTCTTATGTTTAGTTTCACTATGATGAGGTTATATGGATCTTAACCATTCAATTACTGATCAACAATCAACATTTAATTTGAATTTTTTTTCATTTTATAAATTATGACCATTGATCTGTTATTGAATGATTAAGATTCATCACGACATGGTCATGTTATCCCCCCCCCCCCATTTTTGGTGAACTGGGGAAAAGACTCCAGAAAAATCAATTCAAAGAAACTTTGCGAAAATTACAAACTGAGGAGAAGTCAGCCAAATACAAAGGCCAAATACCAGGGGGAGGGTTGGGAAAAAAGCATAAATTATTATCTAAAGGATTGTCTAAAAGAAATTTAGAAAGCCAATCAGCACATCCATTACTTTCTCTAAAAGCATGAACTAGCTGAACTTCCCAATCTTTCTATAGCCATGCTCGAATCTGAGTTATCAAACGGGACTCTCGAGCTGCTCTACCAAACTTGGTGAGTAGAGTGATAACATAACTAGAATCACTTTACAAGATGCAGTGCCTCCAACCACCAACCTACGCAGCTTCAAAGCCTTTGAGGACACCCCATAGCTCCGCAACAAACGCAGAACAATTACCAATATAGTAGGCTAAACCATGTAACCAACGACTTGTTTCATCCCTTATAATAACACCACAAGCAGCCCCACTACCATCCTTTCTAGCTGCCCCATAAGAATTAATCTTTATCTAGCCGGCCTCTGGAGCAGCCCAACAAATAGGAATAATTTCATGAGTTCTATTAGGCTTTGCAGCTTGGCCATTCACCCAAGCTTGAGTGATTTCCTAAACCTTTTGCTTAACAGTCATAGTTTTATAAGCTAGCCAGTTACCAACAGCACCATGGATAATTTCATTACGCCAAAGCCAAGCTAGCCACACTGTTACAGCAAATAACAAAAACCAAAGAGCATTAAAATGGATCACAACATCATTCTTCAAATTCTCTAAAATCCAATTATCTAAATCTGGACTAAAGAAGTCATTGACCTCTTCAGGTTGTACCAATTCCAACCAAATGTCCCTTATCTTGTTGCAATCCCTAGCCATATGAATAATTTATCTTCTTCAAGATTGCATAAAGGACATGTAGCAGACATCATATTCATTTTCACCAGCAAGGATCGCGTTGGAAGACGATGATGAGCCATCTTCCAAAAGAGTAGGATGATCCGGTTGGGACCTTTAATTTTCCAAATAACAAACCATATTTCATTTCTGTGAGAATCCTCTCTATCATAATTAAGGATAGCATTGTACAATAGCTTAACTGTGACCCTTCCAGATCCATCTAAACTCCATGAAAGTTTGTCAAGACCATTTGTATCCTAAGGTGGAAGAAAGCTTCTAATTGATTGAATGCAATCCTGAGGAAGAAGACCAGATAGTTCCTTGTGATTCCAAGATCCATCACTAGCAACATATTCTTTAACTTTCCTGCCAATAATAGTTTGGGGAATAGGGGAAATGGCTTTGCTTGCCAAATTTTCTACATGATCCAACCATTTATCTTCCCAAAAGTTAACAGATGAACCATCTCCAACATCCCAAATTAGTCTAGGCTTGAGCTTGAGTCAAACTTTACACATGTGCTTCCAAAGATGAGAGTTACTAGTTCTCCAGTTGAATACATCTTGTATATTACCTGCACTACAATATTTTGCTTTCAACACTTTCACCCAAAGCTGGTTTGGCTCATTAATGAAATTCCAGATTAATTTTCCAAAAAAGCTTCATTCATAGATGACAATTTTCTGATACCCAATCCACCTGCTGGCTTCGGTTTTGTTATGTTATCCCAAGCAATCAAGTGCATATGTTTTCTGTCAACCAAGTCACTCCATATAAAAGCCTTTTGAATTTGCTCTAACTCATTGCAAACAGTCTTAGGAAGCATACTATTTTGCATATGGTAAAAAGGAATGGAAGACAACACACTACAAGAAAAAAATTTATTAGTGACAAAATTTTGTGAAATTTTGTCACAAATTGCTGCATCGCAAATAAATTTCGTCACAAATTCCTGAGTCGCAAGTTTATTTGTGACGAAATTTGATTATTTGTGTCAAAAATTGTCATTTGTGACAAAATTTATGACGAAATTTTTTCGTCACAAATAAACTTTTTTCTTGTAGTGACAATGATTGGGCAGGAACAACTTTACCTGCTTGGGAAAGGGGCTGAGCTTGCCAGCTGGTCAGCATCTCTTTCACTCTATCAATAAAAATAGCATATAAGTTCTTTGTCACTCTTCCATGCTGAATCATTGCACCAAGATACTTACACACATTTGTTATGTGCTTAAAACCACTAAACTCGGTGATTCTATCTGCAATTGCATTAGGAGTATTTTTAGAAAAATACAAACTTGTTTTCTGATCACTAACTTTTTGACCTGATATGTCACCAAAGAGATTGAGGCAACGAAGAAGTACATGAAGTTGCTCTTCATCAGCCTCCAAGAAAAGCATAAGATCATCAGCAAACAAAATGTGTGATATTTTTGGTCCCCCCTTACCAGCTCTAATTAGCTTCCATAAACCACCATTCACAGCAATCTCAATAATGTTAGAGAGCTTTCTCCGTAGCTAAAACAAACAGGTAAGGTGAAAGAGGATCACCTTGTCTTACACCTCTACTAGGTTGAAATTCCTCCGTTAGTCTGCCATTCCAAGTCAAATTGGTCTTTCGAGAAGTCACTGCTGTCATTATTAAATCTATTAATCTATCAGGCATTTTAATTTCTTCCAACACCTTGCGAATAAAATTCTAATTTAAACTATTGTAAGCTTTATCCAGATCAACTTTAACAGCCATAAAGCACTTTTTTCCTCTCATTTTCCTCATTGAATGGACTAGCTCTTGAACAACAATAATGTTATCTTAGATATGACAATTTGGGACAAAGCTAGTCTGAGCTGGAGATACCACTTTTGCCATGATAGGTTTAAGCTTACTAACAATCAGCTTGCTAATAATTTTATAAACAACTGGGCATAGTGAGATTGGAAGGAACTGCCTAATCTTCACAGGATTCTGAATTTTAGGAACCAAAACCAGAAGGGTAGAATTAGTCATTGCCAGAACATCAGGATTATTCCAAATTTGCAACACCAGAGAACAAACTTGAGTTTTAATCAATTCCTAATTTTTCTGGGAAAAAATAGCAGGAAATCCATCAGTCCCCGGTGCTTTATAGGCACCCATACTGAAAACTATTTGCTTAATATCAACTTCACTTGGAAATGTTCTAAGGCAATCTTGATTAGACAAAGACAGTGTTGGCCGGAGGTTCTTCGACGACAACCACCTTCTCTCACTCTTATCTTCAGTATACAGAGCTTTGAAAAAATTACAGGCCAAAGCTTTCAATTCATTAGGATCTGAAATCCAGGTTTCACCATCATTTTTAATTCTACAAATTTTATTCACATTCCTCCTAATTACTGTACTGAGATGATAGAAATGAGTATTTCTATCTCCATCAATTATCCACTCCTGCCTTGATTTCTGAAACCAAAAAAACTCTTCCACATGAAGAACATTCAGCAAAAAACTTTAACATTTATCCTCCAGCCTCTTCAGGAAAATAGAATCATTTTGTTCACGATTGAACTGAATGTTAGCAATTTTTTCAATGATCCCATTTTTCCTCCTATCAATATTTCCAAAAACTCTGCTATTCCAGATTTTAAACTCTTGGACCAACCTTTGGAGCAGATAAGGCAAGTCAAAATCATGCTCCCATTTAGATTTCAGAAAATCAAGAAACATTGGGTGCTCTTGCCAAGCCGCAAAAAATGAAAAGGCCTCATATCATTGCCACTATGATCCTTAAAAAGTTTAATTAAGAGAGGGTTGTGATCATATAACAAACTAGGAAGAGAGGAGACTCTTGCTTCATCAAATAACAATCTCCGCTCCATGTTAGCCACCACCCTATCAAGACACTTGAAGATTCTGCCCAAATTAGGCCGCTTTGGACCTTGCCAAGTAAACAACGAACCATCACACCCCAAATCCGCAATCTGATAGTCATCTAAAACTGAAGCAAATTTAGCACACTTAACAAGATCAGCAGTAGTACCCCATTTCTTTACATGAGTATAGGCAATTTCATTGAAATCTCCTCCCAAGATCCAAGCCACATCTACCTTTTTGCTATTCCAAATGATCCAAATTCCACCAGCAAATCTGTGAGCTTCTTCAACAACTTGACAATCATATCCCAGTTTCTTCATCAGCTTTGTACACACCCCACTTTGAGTTCTGGGTTCTAAAAACACCACATATCAACAAAAAATTTTCTGACTATGGACTTAAAAGTACCACCAAATTCCTTTTTAGCAGCTCCTCTTGTATTCCAAATGAGAAAATTCATTAACAAATAGATGTTTGATTTGCAGGGTTTAAGGGAACTTGCACCATCTTTTCTTCTTGCTAGATTTTTTCTTCTATCAAAGAAACTTCCTTAGAAACACTTCTTCTCCCGATTGGATTTTTATCCACCACTAACAGATCAGGTGGCTTTAGATCCAATTCCCTTTTACCAAGGGATTCTTTTATCTGAGATCTCCCTATACCTCATCTTTTACCCTGCTGATTGTAATTATCAGTGGCTTTCCCTTGCTGGATTATTAGTTTCAAACCTTTTGTCTCTGATGTATGCCTCTTGAAATAAACATGCTCCATTTCTTTTGATACCTGGTGATTTGTATGCTTAGCTTCTCTCTCACCATGTGAAGACTTATCAGTATTACCTTGTTCATAGCTCAAACTCCTAAACATCCCTTCTCTTTGGTCGTCCACCAATTTATAACTCGAATTGGTTTCAATCAAAGAGATTGAATGAGGAGTAGACTTCTGAATTTTGGATTGAGGGGAGCTCCGTGATGGTGGTTGATACACAACCATGGCACCAAGCTCGACATTACCTCTTCGTTTTCCTCCTGACTTGATAGCACACTAAAGTTATTCCCTGCCTTATTTGCATTCTGGGTTTCATTTCCTTGTTTGGCTTCAACTTTATTCCCATGAATTTCTTTATTTCTCTGACCCTTCGTCACCTGCATCCAGGGACCAAAATTATTCTTTACCTCCCCTGCTGAGTTTGGTTCACCTTTTTGATTTTCTTGATATCCTGAAGTTCCCTCTTTTCTAGAAGATACATGAGCATCCTTATCGGACAATTATCCAATCTATGCCCATACTTCCCACATCCATAGCAGATAAAGATGCAAATAATATTTTTTTTAACATTCCAAACAGTTAGATTTAAATTTGCACGACTCTAAAATTGTCCCTCGAGGATTATGAAATTGCAGTCAAGTGGCTTACAATGGGGGGTGAGCCAGCCTGTGAGTACCACCTGGTTACTCATATTCAGGCATGGTTAAATAGAGACTGGTTGATGAAAATTAATCACACTTATAGAAAAGGGAATTGCTGTGTGGATTGGCTTTCTAATTTCCCATTAGCAAATTTGGTCCCTTGATGACTATTGCACTTATTTGACCCTTCCCCCTGGTATTTATTCATTATATTTAGCTGATTTTGCTAGAACTCATTGTATCTCTTCTTCCTAACCTGTGTGGAGTGTTCCCCATTCAGGTTACCAAAATAAAAATAAAAATTGCAAGACTCAAACAATATAAATTCATATTTTAATATTAGTTTTTCTCGAATTACCAAAAAAAATAATACTAGTTTTTCTCTTTTATGCTATTTAAATTTTAATATAAGTTCATTTTTAAATATTGAATTTATATATATACGAGGGAAGTTATATGTATAACCTATTTTCGCTCACATCCTCTTACAACTATTGTTGGATCAAAATTTGTAATTTATAACCCCCAAGGGTAGCTTAGTTGGCAGCTGAGCTCCCAAGGGATTGCTTGGTGTAGGGATCAAACCCTGCCTCAAGCAGTTTCTTGGAAAATCTTTGGGGGCTAGAGGATAAGCCAAAAAATCTTCGGTTGGGGGATTAGTCTCGTCCTCTCTCCGGTTGCGAAGCTTAGTGCACCCACTGTTACAATGAAGGGCTAGCCCAGACAGGCCGTACTTCGAGGGCATGGTGCCCGGAGAAGGTTGAATGGGGATACCTCCTGGCAATGTACCCAAAAAAAAAAAAATTGTAATTTATTTTATATATATCCTATATAATTATATATGTAAAGTATAATTCATTATTATATTATATTTATTATTTATTTTATATTTATAAATATTTAAATTTATATACTTGAAACAATAGAAATTTAATAAAGAAAAATTCTTAACCTGCAGATAAACTTTAACCCAACCCGCTATCACGAGACTTTAAGGGTAAGGCTAGAAAAGACCCTGCCATAAAATAAACTTGGTAAGTTAGGGCCAAATATAGAATTTGACGGGTTAACCCACAAACTACAATTCATTTTGACACCTTTATTAACAATCAATAAATACGAGTTGTTTAATGAAGTTAATAACTTTATTAACAATCAATAAATAGTTTGTACGTTATATTACAATTTTGTTTCCTTTTTTTATGACTAAATAAATAGTGTCACGTCCATAGTGTGAAAAGGCAAATTCTTTATTAAAGAGTAATTTTTATTTTTATTTTGAGTAAAAACCCATTTTGTGTCCTAACTACATAAAATGGTCACTTTCGTCCTTAAAAAAAATATCCATAGTAGTCCCTTTTTAGTGACTAAATTGAGTCTCAATTGAATTTCTGATAGACTACATTTTCAAAGAACTGAGATTGTAGAGAAATCAAAAATTAATTTTAATTTGTAAAAAACGAAAGTGGGGACCATATTTTTTGTTAGGGACTAAAAAAACTTTAATCTTTTTTTTTTCTTTTTTTTGTTATAACAAACAGGAAAGGAAAACAACAACCAAAAAAATTAGGAACACATCCTAAGCCACCCCAACAGAATCCCTAACAAGTCTGTCTAGGCATCCTGCAGGAGATTATTCAAATTCATGCAAAGTCCAGTCAAAAGAATAAGTCACTGAAGCCATCTAATCAGCAATCTCGTTCCTCTCTCAATGAATGTGAGAGACTCTAATCATCCAATTTCGCAACAACATACTCCTGATACGTTGAATCAAGTTAGAGGCTGGATGCTGCGTATTTACAGCCCTCTTCCAAAAGATGTTGGGCAATTAACGAGTCATCATACATCATTTATTTTATAAATTGTATGTACATGCGTATATACCTATAATAGCATATTATAATCTTATTTTTCACACCAAACGAGGATTATAGCTTGAATTGGCCCTCAATTCTGGAGTTGGAATTTTATCAATTCGTTAGATTCCATGTCCTCCGGATTAAATACTCTAATATGTTATTTAATATCATTATATCATATGAAAAAATCCTAATCATTTATATATAATTAGGTGGAGATGAGAGATCAGATAGGAAAAAATATATTAAAATAAAGAATGATAAAATCATCATTATTGATTTGTCCATAAATAATTATAATTCTTTCACATAACATGATTATATTAAATAACATATAAGAGAATCCACTCCTCTTATCCCACCTTGCACAAAATCTTACCCACACAATGCAAATATTTTGCATCGCATATAGATTTATTCCAATTTTTGTTCAGTAACTTCTTGGGAAAATATATATAATCAATTGATTCTTCTCCAAAAGTCTCTTTTTATCAAAATGGTAGAAGTTGAAAAAGATGAGATGCTTAATTAGCATCAAGGAATCTGGAATGTATGTAGCTAATTGAGAACAAGTTGGAAAAATACCATGGATATGATAGAAAGATAACATCTAGGGGTGAAACTGGGCCGGGCCGATCTACAGGGGACTACGTCAGGCCAGTCCTGACCTAGTATATTTCGTAAAATAGGCCGAGTTTGGGCCTTGAAAAAGCTTGTTTAATAAAAAGGCCGTAGGCTCACTTTCACAAGGCCTGGCCTATAAACCTACAGTCCGATCTATATTGTACTATTTATTTTAAATAAAATAATATAGAATAAGTATGCCTTGAAGAAAAAACAAAAGATATAAATTTAATCAATTGTAATTATTTATAACTTAATTATATTCGATTATATTTTAATAGAAATCTGACTTTATTTATTATATAGGAGGAACCAAGATCTCAGCATGTTAGATTGTGTATATGAATATATTAAAAGATTTTAGGGAAAAGTTATACTTACTACAAGCATCATGATGTGTTTGTTGGATTCATGTAGTTATTTTAATTTACATAGTATGGATTTGTTTGTTAGATCGGATGAAATATATGTTATTTAGTTTGAGCATTTTGCTTTTGAAAGTGACTTAAATGCAGATTGTATGAGTTTTGTTGTGATTCATGATTCTGTTTGGACGTTGAAATTATAATTTTTGGTTTAGCAACAGAATTTGAGTATTTTGTAAAGTTGATTCATGGTTCTCCTTGGAAGTTAAAAATTAACAGGCTAACAGGCTAGGTCAGGCCATTTGTTTTTTATAAACGGGCCAATGCAGACTAACAGTTAGACTCGTACCAGGCTTGGGCCAGGCCAAATTAAAAAAATTTGTCGTAGGCTTGAACTTTTCGGAGTAAAGTTTGGCCCAATCCAGCCAACTTTCACCCCTAATAACATCCATAAGCTTTATCCTCACATGGGTTGCGACTAATTAGTCAACATATATATACCTTCATGTTCTCATCCCAATAAAAGACATTCTATGATCATCATGCTTGTGAGTTGTTGGCTAGCTAGAAACCTCCATTATGGTGCTCCATGCATGTTGCATGTGATGTATATTTTTCCTCAAATCAAGCTATGAAACTAAGAAACAGAACCTCTTTTTTTTAAAAAAAAATTTATTTAGATGTCGGAATTGAAATCGTACTCGTCAATTAGCTAGAAAGGGCATACGTACAGAAGCAAATTGATAATTAAAATAGACTAAATACCTTTTTTGGTCCTCAGGAAATTTTACGATACCCGTTTTAATCCCTAGCAAATAAAAAGGCTATTCGTGGTCCCTAAAAAATTTAAAATTGACCCATTTTAGTCCTTTTGAGAGACTAATGTGGATCTTTTTTAAATTTGTAAAAGACCACGATTTCAACTAAATAGGTCCATTTTGAATTTCTTAGGGAATACGAATAGCCTATTTATTTGCTAGGGACTAAAGTGGGCATCGTGAAATTTGCTGAGGACCAAAAAGATATTTACTCATTAAAATATTATATATGGATAATAAAAAAGTATAGATAAAGAATTTAATAATGAATTGATATAAAACAATTATACTAATAAATTGATTCTTTAATATCAATCAAATGTTGTTTTTATTAAATTAAATATACATTTTTTCATATAAAGATTCAAATTAACGATAAAAGTTTCTTTGCAAAACATGGCGGTGTTATACATGTTTTGCTCCTCATAATGATCTTAAATTCTTAATGTTTCTTTGTTCTATTAGGAAAAAACTATGGCGCCCTGGATTCCTTCAATTATACGCTGTTAATAATTTATTCAAAAACAATGGTATTGAAATTAAACTACGTACACAGCATTCTATTTCACTCATTTGAATTTTAATATTTAAAATTTTAAAGTATGACTCTTTATTTTATACAAATAATTGGTTTCTACAATTTATATTTGGAAAAAGTATTTCTAATCAATGGAGATTGTATAGAACATGTTAAGTCACATTCAAATGCATGCATGTGATTTGATGCTGGTTTAATTCGGTGTGCCACCTTTTCGGGTGATCATTCATGTTTTATATTGATTGTATGCTTTGTCGGCACACACACATAGGCTAGGTTTCTTTTTTAGGTTTTCATTTATTAATTTAGTATTTGGTTCATAGTATTTATTAATTGGGGTCATTTAGTGACATGAGAGGGATCCAGCATTACTAAGTGCCGTTATCATCTCCCGCGTCACTCACATTCTTTTATTTTATTTTTATTTTTTCAATTGAGTGACGCCCCCTCCCCTGGGGCACTCACAGGATTGTGCCAAGTGACACAATCTCGTTAGTCCCGTTATCGTAAAACTTCAGAAAGTCATAACTTTTGACTCGGGTATCCAAATCAGATGATTTTTTTATTTCACATAACTTTTCGAGATCTACGCAATAACACCTCATTTGACATATTTTATCTCTCACAAACATAGTTCAAATCTGTAAAAAAATGGAACTAGTGTTGCAAATTTGAATTATGTTAATGGAAGATTTTCTTTTGTGCAACATTTTCTTTAGTCTTTTTGTTTTTTTAATAGATGTGGATCCCACATAAGATGTGTCTATAGCCTAAGAAAAATTTTCTCCCATTACATGAGAAAATTAAAACCCTATCTATCATTTTTTCCACTATTAATTCACTACCTCTCTAATTACGGTTGAATCAACATTTTTTCTCTAAAAAGTTTCTGAAATATGAGGAAAAAAACTTTAGTATTACAACTATGTAGCATTTGGTAGTGAAAAAAAGTGATAGTATAATACCTATATATATATATATATATATATATATATATATATATATATATATATATATATATATATATATATATATATATATATATATATATATATATATATATATATTACAACAATGTAAGTTACATTTTCATTTTTGGTCATTAATCCATCCGTTGTTAGCATATCATGATCAAAATCGGATGTAAGACTTCTCAAGCAGCTAGAGATATATGTTTTACATCCGATTTTGATCATTGATATGGTAACAAAATGACCAAAAATAAAAATATAACTTACACTGTTGCAATCCACACACACACATATATAAGAAAAATATTTCTCAAGCAGCTAGAGATATATTTATCTCTAGTTACCCCAAAACTCAATTGTTTTATTTATTTATTTTCTTATATTAATTGATTCACCTTTGAATGGTTATGATTCTCTTTTTCTCTCTCTTCCTTTATCACCATTGATCTATCATTGTACAGTTATGATTTAGTGGCCGAAGATAAAGTTATCTCGAATGACTTGAGAAATGATAAGTCGATCATCGATTGTCATTTGTAGTGTAATTAATAATTAATATTTAGTATGACTTCCTAAACTATAACCGTTAAATAAGCGTAAATCAACGGTTAAGATAGAGAGTAAGACTTGTAAGTCTTGCTCTGGATTCAAAATATCTCTCATATACACACACACACATATATATATATATATACATATATATATATATATATACATATATATATATATATATACATACATATACATATACATACATATATATATATATATATATATATATATATATATATATATATTAGTGTAAGAATAAGAAGTTTGATATCTGCTTCCATCTAATGATTTATATATTTATTAAAAAATTTAATATTTCTAAAGTGAATGCAGATAAGTTATCTCCATTCACTCCTAAAATGACATCGTTTTGCGTTGAAAGATTAAAAATTATAATGATAAAGACTATTATAACCTTAGAATAAATTATAATTATAAAAACACCTTGATTTCCGCTCCAAATCAACGTCGTTTTGGATTTAATGTAGATAACTTATCTATATTCACTGCAGAAAAAATAAACTTTTTATTAAATCACAACCATTATATAAATAGGATGAATGGCCAAAAATAAGAGTGTAATTTATACTTGTGTAAAACAATCATGACTATATATATAGGTTCATTTTTTCTGCAATGAATATAGATAAGTTATCTATCTACATTGAGCCAAAACGATATCATTTTGGGGCGAAAATCAAAGTATTTTTGTAATTATAATTTATTTAAGGGTTATAATAATCTTTCTCATTATAATTTTTTAATATTTCAACCCAAAACGACGTCGTTTTGGAAGTAAATATAGATAATTTATCTCCATTCACTGTAGAAATATTAAAACTATATATATATATATATATATATATATATATAGGAAAAGTGTTAGTCATTTTAAATGATATAAAGTTATGTCATTTTAAGAGATATATAGACACAAAATAAATTTTTATTTAAAATTTAAATTAAAAAAAATCACCCCTTTCTCTCTCTCATGATTTCTATTTTTTTCTCTATCTCTCTCCTAAAATGACATAACTTATGTTATTTAAAATGACAAATACTAAACCCATATATATATATATATATATATATATATATATATATATATATATATATTGAGCTAAATATGATAGCTAAATTATTAAAATGATAACTTGCTCAAATAAACATTATGGTTAATTGTTAATTCAAAATTAAATTATTTCTGATAAAGGGAAGATAAAATTTGTTGAAAAATATTTTACAGTAAACCCAGTCGTGAAACTTGAAGTTATAAAAAAAAAAATCCAATTGAAATTCACCCAACAATAAAAAGTGTATTAAAAAAGTGTTGTGTTAAAGTGAAACAATTTCTAATGTTGATAAAACCTTAAAGTGGGGAAAATGTGAGGATGGTATATATCTTGTTATAGTAGTGGGCCTCCGGGCCCGTACCTTAATTTTGCGTCATTGGGTCAGTTTAAGTGCGTAATTGACATCTTGTTATATCTTATACTTAGAGAGAGAATGTTGACACTATCACTTTTTTTATTATCAATTTATTATTTGTTAATTATTATGGGATTAATATTTTAAGAAAAAATTCTGAAGAGAGAATTTTTTTTTAATATTATAACTATATTCTCAAAATATATAGACATAATAGATGGTAATGAAAAAAAGTAATAGTATAAATATTGTTGGAAATCGACAACACACAATGGAAAACGGAAAAGAAAAAGAGAGAGAGTAGACACATCGATTTATCCTGGTTCACCCAATTTAGGTTACATCCAGCTTCTCTGTATTATATTCACCTTACCGCCACTCATTACAAGTCTTTCGGTTTACAAGGCAAATATAAATAGGATTACAAAATCCTAACAGCAACTATTCATGGGCCCAAACCCAAACTGCTAAGAAAATTACAATAAAACAGAGGCTCACGACAGTACCTAGCCTCTACGGGCCAGGAGGCGCGGCTCTCCGGACTCCCGCCCGCTCACTTGGGAGCGGGACCCCAATTGCCTTTCTGCTGACCCTGACAACTAGGACCTTCATCAACATGTGAAGTATGAGCCATACCTAACAAATATTCTATTTCTATACTTATTATATTATTTAGCAAAAATATAAAAGAAGCTTAATTCCGTACACCATACCACCAGTATTCTTTTTTCCATCTCGTTACCTCCATAAAAAAAAAATTAATTTTGCATAAAATTCAAAATAATTATTGAAATCATTTTACCCAACACTGTAGAGTATGCCAAACTCATTCTCCGCAAAAGATATTTTATATTAAGAGAAAAAGGTACTTTTCTATTAATCCCCTTAGGTAGTGTTTGGTTGAAGGTTTATTTTGGGATTGATGGGAAAGTGTAAGTGGATATTGAAAAATACCACGTTTGGTTCGGGTTTTTTTAAAAAATACCAGGTAAATAGGATAGATGGGAAAATGACTTTTGTGTTGATTTTTGGATGAAATTCACGGTTACAGAATACCACTTGAGATGTGGTATTTTGAGATAACTGTAGAAGTGAAAAAACAGGTGCAAAATTTCTCCCGAACATAGATTTTGCATATTTAAATAAATTTCTCTGGTAATATTTAGGTCAACCAAACAACTTTTTTTACATTTTCCTACCAAACTCACTTTCCAACTATTTTCCTATCAATTATATTTCCCTAGTAAAAAAAAATTTCTCCCGAACCAAACACTACTCAAAGACAGAAAACAATTCCCATATCTCGTACATAGGTCTAACAGTCAAAACTCAAAACTCTTATACTAATTTCCTAATATTTATCATATAATAATAGAGAAACTAGAAATGTGACACTTGGCATTACAGAGTAGAAAGACTTAATCCCCAACGTTGTTGAATCAAAGCACCAAACTGTATATTCTATAGTATCATGCTTCAGAGCGATCTTTTCATCACAATTTTTTTAAGAAAAAGATAAAACATTTGTTTAGCCTTGGGATCAAGCTTTATGCATTTTATATACAAGTTGAGAAAGTTGATCCCCATAACTTACGTGAGGATGAAAAAAATATTGTTTCAGAAAGTTGTTTGGCATTGAGGAAACTAATAATCTATGATCATCAAGTTACCATCTGTTAATTGGTCACCTTGTGATCAATCACCCTTTGAATATTAATTTCTTGCCAATAACTATTCTTTTTAATCAATTTGTGTTTGGATATGTTTTCAAAAAGAAGAAAAATTCTATCACGTAATTTTTTTTTATAAAAATATTACAATTTTTTTCCTTTTCCAAATTTTATAGTTATTAAGAAATTCTTTAAATGTATTTTCTTTATTTAAAAAAAGCTTTTTCTTAAAACAAAAAAACTGCACAAACAATCATGCATCCTGCGTTATTATTATTTTTTATTTTTTAAAATGCTCTTTACAATTTAATCGTATATATATATATATATATATATATATATATATATATATATATATAGGGGATAATTAGTGTTTATTTTCTTAAAAACTGTATTATTTTAATCAAAACTACAATGTTTTATATTCAGAGAAAGAATTACACAATAAAAATCATGGTATGAGAAAATGAGAATTTTTAATTTAAATGTCGAATAAAAAAAGTTATTTTAATTAAAATGATCGTCCAAGGACAAATATTTTTAGTGGCATCTTTTTTAACATAAAAATGGTATTTTAGGCTGGTGGCTCAAACTATAGGAGGAAGCTTCCACTTACTTATATTGTCGCGTGTTTTACGACTCAGTTATTTAATGGTTGACCTGAGGATCTAACTTATCCACGAGACCACGACAACCGTGGATGATTCGTTGGTGTCATAAACTCCAAATAAAATACATTACAATGATACAATTTATCATTGTGCATAATAACTATTTTGTTTCGTGACATTCTTTTTTGAAAAGAAATACTTCTTTTTTATTTATGTGCTTTGAAATAACTTTTCAGAAAAAAATATATTTGATAACATGTTATATATTTATTCCGAGAATGAAAAGTATGTTTGATAATACAACAAATAATATAATAAAAATAAATCCTATTAAGCATAAATTTTTTTGGATCATCACCTTTCTTTTCATCATGGTGTGGTGGTGGTGTGGTGATGGTAATGGTGGTGGTGACATGTGGTTGCGATGATGATAATAGTGATTTGTGGCTGTGGTGATGATGTGGTAACGACGATAGTGGTGGTGGTAGTGACAGTTGCATGATGATAGTGATAGTGGTGATAGGTGGAAGTGGTGGTGATGGTGGCAGTGACATCGTGGTGATGGTGACGGGGATGGCACTGGTGGTACGACGACGGCGGCGATGATGGTGGCGGTGGTCATGTCAGGATGATGGTGGTGGTGGTGATGATGGTAGGGGTGTTCGCGGTCTGGATTAGATTGATTTTGGAAGAAGAAAAATTATCTGATCCAATCTCTTTGTAGTATCCTATACAAAGGTTAAAATTACAATGACGGTAGTAGCGAAAACTTACTAGAATATACCAATAAATTTTCTTGAGTTTAACTGATGTGTTAATGAGTCTTGGGTTTAGATTTCTTTGGAGTATAATTGAAGAGTATGTCCAAGTAGGTAGAGGAGATTAATATATTAGATTGGTTTGGATTGGATCGATTTTCATCAACCAAATCGAAAATCGATCTAATCCAATTAAAAATTGTGATTTTTTTTCTAGTTTCAGTTTTTTGATTTTCAGTGAATTTGATTTTCGATTTTTCGGTTCGGTCAACGTGATTTGAATCGATTAATGAACATCCCGATATGATGGTAATGGTGGAGAGTAATTAAAGAAATAAATATTTCTCATTTTATATTCGAAAAAAATAGAATTTTTTAATTTTTTATTTATTTCCCGTGTAAAAATTAAACTGGTTGATTGAGAAAAAATAAATAAATTTATTTTATCAAAGTGAGTTTCCATCCATTTCTATATCTATCCGTTTATGAATGCTTTTTAAAATTTAGATGCAATCATATGCACAATTCACGAGTCACCGCTGTGCATCTTGGAAACGGTAAAAGAAAAGACAAAAGCAACGACTTGCAGGTTTGATTATGTTTTTTCATATCTTCACAACTTTATTGATGCTTTTTAATTAAAAAAATAAAATATAATAAAATAAAAGTGAATTCACCGTCTTCCACAATGACCTCTCAACCCCAATTTCTCCCAAGCTTTTTTCAACTCCGCGTTGGGCACCTCCACGGAAAGTTGTGCTTCATGGGTCATCGTGTGATAAGTCAATTCATTGTTCTAACTAACAGATTTATTTTACAAATGACCAAATAGATACATACAACTCATCGGATTTGCCCCTTTAACCTATCATATACGATGGTGACGGATTGGGTATCCGCCAACCTATTTAAACCCATTTGGTATAGAGGCAGGTTGAACTCGCGGTGGTGCGGGTTAATTCCTTGGGTTATTTTTTTTTTTAAAGAAAAAGTAATCAATCATCTTTTTACACATTTTTGATTTTATACCTTTTATATTTATAAGAAAGAAAAATTATTTCTAGCAGATAAAATTATTTTCAATGAGCTCAAAATGACGTCATTTTGAGTTATAAGATTAAAAAATTATAACGATAAAGATTACCTTGCAGGCTTTTTGACCCTTATGCCCCTTAATTAATAATTAATTACCAAATTGCCCCTCATTCAAAACTATTTCGAAAATTTACCCTCCCCAACAAACATAACACCAATCTGCCCCTGTTTGACCGTTGACCACGAAGCCTACCCGGGTACACCATTACCTACCCGGGTAAATTTTGAAACTTTTTATCTACCCGAGTATGTAGGGGTGTACCCGGGTAGAGTTCTTGAATCTGGGAAAATGTTTGAATTATTTACCCGGGTACAGAGCAGTGTACCCGGGTAAATCGCGTCCAGAAACCCCAATATGTATGGGTTTCGGCCATTGTTGCGAGGTATAGGGTTTTTGAAACCCCAAAATCTTTCTCTCTTACCCTCTCTAATCCGAAACATCACACATATTTCATCTCATCATTTCAGAAAGCTGAATCTTGGTGGGACATTGAGATTACATCCACACTCCCATTTTGTGCTAAAAAATCCGAACCAACCTCCAAACCCAAAACCTAGATCTAATTTTTGTGTGAAAGATGAGTTCAAGTCCAAACATGGTTCCTATAGTTGTTTACTACAATGGGAGGCATTTTGAAGGTCCGAACGGTGTCCGATTTGAAGGAAAAACAAAAACGATGAAAATCAAAGTGGGCACTACATGCAATGAACTGAAGGAGAGAATTCTTCAAAAAATGGGGTCAGAAGGCATACATTCCATCCACCGCATGATAGCCAGGTTAGAGACTGTAGTGGATATGGATACAATATACTACATTGGAAACGATATAAATGATGATGAAGATGTGGAGTTCGTAACAGATGCGTTTGTTGAATGGAAAGTATTAAAATATATTGAGATATATGTTGAAGTTGATGTTGGACAATCTTCATCTTTACCGGTGCATACAACCACTACTGCACACTGTACCGGTCAAGAAGATACAGTTGTACGATCTTCTGCACCTCCTCAGGTAGCATGGGATGAGGATGAAGAGGATGAAGACGAGGACTATGTGGACAGCGAAGATGAGGGAGAACCTGAAAGTGCTATTCCAGAAGGTGATTCGTCAGACACTGACGTGGACAGTAATTTTGAGGCTGACATGAGCGCCGTAAGTCTCGGTACCCCAGCCTTGTCACCACTTCATGTCGACCCAGTCAGTAGTGGTAAGTTATTAAATTTGAATATTTGCTTTAGACAATTTATTATTTGTGGTAAGTTATTAAATTTGACATGATCTTTAGATGCAGGGTCTGAGGAGCCATTCTGGAATGAAAGCCAACATTATTCATTCATTAACTGGGCGCACCCTAATGACGAGTTGGAGATCCTATATGGCGATGATGACTTGCACGGAGGTTGGAAGTTAGGAGATCCGTTATTTGTGCAACAAGAATTTGGGTCCAAACCAGAATTGCAACATGCTGTGAAGATACATTGTATGAAGGGGCGCAGGACAGCCATAGTTGAAAAAAGCGACGAGTCAAGATTTGTTATGAAGTGTAAAAACCATGCTGACGGTTGTCCCTGGTATATGAGGGCAATTAAGCCGAAGAAGGGAGCTAACTGGGTGGTACGTAAATGGGGTCAAGGTCACACATGCCTAAATCAAGGCCTAGCACAGGATCATAGACAGTTGGATTCAAATGTCATTTGTGCGGCTATAATGAGTATGTATTCCACTGTTTATTTAATGATTCAGATTAATTGAGAATATGGTAAAGTTAATTTTTTTTTCCAGATATGTTAAAGGAAGATCCATCCACAAGACCAGCTCTGATACAGGAGAGGATACAGGGAACATATGGATACAACATAACGTACAGGAAGGCCTGGAAGGCAAAAATGAAGGCCATCGTTAAGTTGTTTGGTGACTGGGAGAAATCGTACGCATTCTTGCCAAATTGGCTGAAGTATAAGGATGCCATGACATGATCAAGTGTCCATCCACCCTCAGGAGGAGCTGGTGGTCGCCGACTGCGGGTGGGACGTGTCGGTCTGACATCAACCTCAGCAACGCCATCATCATCGTCATCATCATCAAGGCCTACATCATAAACCATGAAAAACAAACTTCAATACCACATTAAAAATTAAACAACACATAATTGCATAAACTCATAAAGACCAACACATCACCTGCAGGTGCATCCTCCATCTCAGCATCGTGGTGGAATGGGATCTCAGGTGGTTCTGGTGCCTTCTTCCACGTCCAGATACCCGCTCTGTTCGGTAGGATCCCACACTGCTTCAGGAGCCTCTCACCAAATATAGCATTCCAGCCTCTGGCGGTCTTCAAGGTCTCTGTTGCCATAGGCACTCCAAATCTATGCAGAATCTTCTGCACCAGAAATGCAAAAGGCAATTCAGCCTTCTTTGACTTGGCTGCCTTCCACATCAGTATGCATATGTAATGCCTCCAGTTCACCTGCTGACTGTGAAGGAGGGCCCACAGGATGACAAAGTCCCCTTCCAGCACCTTTGAGTGATTATGCGGGCGCTGGAAAATAATATGTGTCACCACATAATGAAGAATGCGAGCAGAAACTGACAAGTTGCTAACAGGATAATGAGCAAAATGACCGGGCTCAGCGTCTGCCCTCCTAGTCTCTGTAACAATGGTCTCCCGGTTATAATCACCAAATATATGATGGCTGTCTCCATCATATAGTGCTGCTCCTGAGACACCATCAAAATTGAACCCCAGTAGCTCCGTCCAGATAGGAGCAGTCATGATGATATCAATCCCGCATACACGGGAAGTCAGCTCGCCTTGCGAGTAGCCAAGGTTCTGGTAGAAGGCTCTTACCATAACCTCCGAGTATGGGCACCGCATCTCCGCCAGGTGAAGTAAATGTGTCTGCTCAAGAAGCGGCACGATGTCAAAACGCTCTAGGTTGAAGAATGCCGAATCCAGTGATTTCGGTTCGCAGATCTTCCGGGTCATGAAAAACTTCACGAACTTCTCGTGTGAAGGAATGTCATCCTCAAACAAATATCCGAACGTCAAGTCCGGAGCCTGACTCGAAGCAGCCTGGGGCTGAGAGGATGACGACCCATCGTGACGACTCTTGGTTCTTCTCTCGGAATGGGTCACTGGCAGCTTTGAAACGCGTCGAGAGGTCATTGTGTCACACTATTAAACTGAAAAAATAACCAAAATCAGAAATTAGATACATGTTAGGGTTAGGGTTAGGGTTAGGGTTAGGGTTAGGGTTAGGGTTAGGGTTAGATTCAGGGTTAGGGTAAGCGTATGACATACAAATTGATAAAATAATTCGGACAGAATCAAATGATATAAACGAAAACAATGAATCAGAACAGAAATCATAACATAATTGAAAAAACTGAAAAAAAAATGCACCTTTGATCGATTTCAATCGGTAGAAGGCAGAGAGGTTGCAAGGTCCGCGAATGATGATCACAAACAAGACGAATTAGTGCAAGATTATGCCTCAAATCGCTCAAGATGACACTCCTCCAGCAGCTCTACTCGGGTACCCCTTTTGTGGGTTTTCGAATGGGGCTGCTGGGGTATTTTAAAACCCTACCGTCGCGATTTACCCGGGTACACTTCTACGTACCCGGGTAAATAATTCATACATTTTCCCAGATTCAAGAACTCTACCCGGGTACATCCCTACATACTCGGGTAGATAAAAAGTTTCAAAATTTACCCGGGTAGATAATGGTGTACCCGGGTAGGCTTCGTGGTCAACGGTCAAACAGGGGCAGATTGGTGTTATGTTTGTTGGGGAGGGTAAATTTTCGAAATAGTTTTGAATGAGGGGCAATTTGGTAATTAATTATTAATTAAGGGGCATAAGGGTCAAAAAGCCTTACCTTGCAATATATTAAAATTACAAAAACACATTGATTTCTGTTTCAAAACAACGTGATTTTAACTCACCGAAAATAATTTAATTCCATTGATCAAAAAAATCTTCTATCCTTATAAAAAATATAATATTTAAGAAAATCATTTATATGTTGACAGATGGGGATGAATTGTGATTTTCAATCCACTTTTAAAGATAAGCAAAATGAATTAACTCGTTTTAAAACGGGTTTGGTTGGATGGATTATCAGTTTTTTCATTACTAATTTATTTTAGAGCTATCTATTTTTTTTCTGTCATATTAACATAAAAAGTGAATAATTTATTTTTTTTTGTAACGAGACCTGCTTACTTTTATATTAATGAGACATAAATTTTTTTTTTCAACAAAAGCAAAACTATTTTTCTTTTATTTTATCACCTAATGCTTTCTTAATTCGTCTCATCCCTTAATTTACAATTTTACATAAATTATTTCCCTTTTAGTAAAAGGCTAACTTTCACTGGCACATCGTGGACAGCAGCACTCTCTCCATCAATAACTCGAAAAAAAATTCATATTCTTATATAAGAGACTTATATTACAACTGTTTTATTATTGAGTTTTCGTTTTTTCCTTTAACATGACATGATAAAGTTTCTTACACACACACAATATTTTGTGGGGTCCGTATTTTTTGAAGTAAAAAGAAAAAGAAAAAACTAAGGCACGAAAAACGAATCTCAGTAACATGACACACTCATTTTTCCTACAACATAACTTTTATAAAACCCTTTATTATTAGAAGAATATTACACTCTTGTTTTTTTTAGTAACTATATTACACTCGTATTATAATACTAAAGATTCAGTGTGTCACTTACTGAAAATTAAAAAATAATTAACTTAATTGCTTTTATTTCATTCATTCATTTATTGTTAATGAATAAGTTATATTTTTTTATACCTTTAATAAAAAAGTATGTATTACAGGAATATTGAAGATTTTTTTTATTTGGTAGACAAAATTTTCTTTTAAAAATAAAACCTTCTCACTAATTGATCAAATTTTTTGCTTGATGGGCTTACGGAAGCAAGTTTACTTTTAGTTTTAACACTGTATTAATTAAACTTATTTTATATGTATCAAAACTTTATTTGGATTTCTAGATGTTTTAACATGACTCTAAATTGTCGTACCATGTTATGTATAAATCATTTCCGAGGTATAAAACACTGGCTCTAATTCGATCAAACGTTGAGATTTTTGTATGTGATTTCGTTTACACATTTTGTTTTTGTTTTGTACACACAATTTTCAGTTGCATACATAATTACACTTTAAGGTTCTTCCTTGCAAAGTATCCTACAGAAAGAAGGAAAAATAATTTTTCACTATGTACAAATATAAAAAAATGTACATAAATTTAAGAATTCTCCTGTCAAATAGATTGCGAAATATACAAGCCGTAGTATTTAAATAGAAGGTCTAAGAGTCATTTGGGTCATTTGAGTGTAGCATAATTGATGAAAGCAAAATTGTTCTTGCAATACGAATTGTAAATTGTTCAATTATTATTATTTTTTTACCGCGAATCATAAATAATGTTGAATGGTAAGTGTTCCGGATGGCCCAACAACACAGCGACCCAAAGGTCCAGGCCCAATCTCAACCCTCAATCCACGTCAGTCCTACCAGCTGGTAAGATCCCCCAACTCCCAACGCGACGACTCTTCCTAGGGGAAACACCAAAATGTCCTATCTTGGGACCCCAACTCCCAAAGGTAGTCGCCCCAGATGCCATAAGGAGAAACTGTTCTTTGTCCCACGCTGACACCGCCAGGCACAGGGGGCGCAGCGCTGCTATCACAGCAGCGTCTGCCACGCCCAGCACTGCCACCCTTAGCAGATCCCAAGGAGGGTTGACCCCCTCCTCACCAACCCAAGCAAGATTCACATCACCTTCCCTATAAATAGCCCCCTGGGCACATGAAGAAGGTATCTTATGTGTCGTTATTATGCTCATTTGTATTAAGTCACATATACACACACTAAATCCTCCATTATTATCTTCTTGCCTTCATACTTGGAACAATGTCTTCTAGCTTGGTCTTTACCTCTGCTAGTGGCACCATCCATACAGTGACATCATCCCCAAAGGGAATATAGTGGGCTTATAGATCCTAACGGTACATTGGCGCCGTCTGTGGGAAAGTATAAACTTATATTCTCATTCTCCTACCAAAGATCTAAAGGAGGCATTTCACCATCTGATAGCTATACATGGCTGTCACGACAAGAAGAGCGGAACAAACTAGAGCCGGTACCCCAGAAGGTCATGCACAAACAGTTCATTCCAACTCCCCACCATCCATGCATTCAACCCCAGCTGAACAAGCAGCCGGCGAGGCCCTTCCCCCGGTGCTGCAATCTGTTGGCCCACCGATAGCAGCAGCTGACGCTAGAGCAGCACTGTTGAATCGTCGCGTGGCCATACGCGAAATGCAAGGAGAGAACTTGATCCCAAATCAACCTCCACCACCAGGAGTTCGTTTTGGGATGCCACTCCCTACCCCTGGTCCACACATCATCCCCCCAGCTCATCACCAACAACCGGCCAGAAGTCAGCCTGTCGCTATGCACAACAACCATCAAGTCCTAATGGTCGCCCCATATCCCCCTGGACCTTACACCCACAATGTTGCTGCCACTTACCCTCCACCTTTCCCTACTGGCTTTCCATTCCACGGTTACGCAATACTGCCCCATAATACAATCATCCCACAACCCCAAGGATCTAGCATGATTCCAGGCTCGCCACAGTATGGCGCCCATCAAGCCCCAGCCCTCTCTTACTCTGTTGAGGCCCCCCAAGCACCACACCCACCACCAGACCTACATACTCGTAACCCGAACTTACGAATAACACCCGCTAATACCTCAAGACGCAACAAACCCCTGACCGATAGTCTACGCCTAAAGCCCATACCCCTTGGTTTCAAAGGACCATCAAATATCACAACGTATGTGGGCGACATAGATCCTTTTGAATGGATCCAGAAATTTGAGGCAGCAATGACCCTGCATGGCGAGACATACCTCCTTATGTGCAGTACTTTCCCTACACTCTTGGGGGTAAAGCTTCGACATGGTACACCACTTTTCCAACGGGGAGTATAGCATCCTGGGATGATCTGGCCAGCAAATTCCAGACCCACTTCGCAACAAGTCGCCCAGTGCCCAAGTCTGTACATGCCCTCGAAAAAATTCGCCAGCAATCCAGGGAACCCCTCAGATCTTTCTTCAACCACTTCGACAAAGAGGATCTTCAGGTGCAAGGCTTAGACCCTAAAGTGCAGGTGCACATACTCTTGTCAGCCTGCGCCAAGGGGCGTTCGTATATGAGCTCGCCGCCATGAAATTACTGACCTCGAAGAGGTCAAGAAAAAGGCTAAAGAGTTCATGAGAATTGAAGAGTATAAGGGGAGTAGAGTTGACGACTCTCATAACCGAGAGAAGAAAGCCAACAAAAAAGACCACCAGGATGAAGAGAGGAAAAGTCACAAATCCTCCAAGTATTCCAACCGCCCTTTAGGGCGTGATTCCCAAAGGTTCCATTCACACAACGTCATGCAAACTGAATACACAGAACGCAAGAGTAACCCACAGCCCCAACAGCCAGACAAGGAGATCACCGTGTATTGCAAATTCCACCGTAGCAATGGCCATAGCACTGAAGAGTGCAGATCCCTCAAGGATGAGATTGACGAGCTAATCAAGGGAGGCTCCCAAAGGCAGACGAATAATTCTGGGCGTGAGATCGGTGCCGGCAGGCGTCGCCGTGATCGTAGCAGGTCACCAGAAAGGCGAAGAACCGACCAGTATGACTAGTTGACTACAGACCTCGCCGCGAACATAACCACAGAGAAAACTCCCCAAGAAACCGCAGGGTCCAAACCAGCCCAAACAATAGTGAAGGGCGCGCAGAGCGTGACGAGGATCCGACTGTCATCAAGCACAGAATTATAAACATGACTGCAAGCGGACTAAGTGGCGGTGGAGAAACGACAAACGCCAGAAAGAAACATTTGAAACAGTGTTTTGCGGTGTCTGGAAAGATCATCAACAAAGCCAAAGCCAACCCAGAACACTCCAGGCCTAAAATTGTTTGGGACAACATCGATTTGGGCGACGTCCTACCCGGACATGATGACCCCTTAGTCATCCAAGCAATAATAGCTAATTTTGGCGTTAATCGCGTGTTTGTTGACCATGGCAGCTCTGCTGACATCTTATTTTTACCTTGTTTCAGGGCATTAGGGTTTACGGTCAATGACTTAACCCCTGTTGTTGGTGAGCTGTCAGGTTTCAATACAACAGTAACCAAGCCCCTCGGCATGATAAATCTACGCTTATCAATGGGAACGCCACCCACTTCAAGGTCTGCAGACATCCAGTTCTTAGTTCTTGCCACCCCGTCAGCATACAACGCCATCCTCGGAAGGAGGATGTTTGCCGCATTTGAGGCGAGCGTATCTCACCCACATCTTGCAATGAAGTTCTTAGCTAGGGATAACAAAATCGCTACGGTTAAAGGAGACCAGATGGTAGCACGGAGCTGTTGCAACATATCTTTGAAACCGGCAACCAGGGTTACCTTCAAGGACCAACCAGCGCCTCAATTGATAATAACCCAGGTAACTAAAGAAAACCCTAGCAGCAATAATAAGGAACTTGACCAGTGCTTTCTTGTAGAATTTGACGCAAGGGATGACCCCCGGGTGGAACACTCCAGGCCTACTCCAGATGGAGCATTAGAGCACGTCGTCTTGGGCGATGCAGACCACCAAACAACCACAATCGGGGCGATCGCCGATCTTGAAGTAAAAAACAGGTTGATTGAACTGCTACGAGGTAATAGAGATCTGTTCGCCTGGAAACTGTCTGATATGCCTGGCATCGACCCCGAAGTGTGCTGCCATCGATTGACCGTGGACCCCAAAGCAAAGCCGGTCTCACAAAAAAAAAAGTTTGGCCCCGATCGCCAGAAGGTGATCGATGAGGAAGTAAAAAGGCTCCATGACGCTGGCTTCATTAAAAAACTTAAGTATACAACCTGACTCTCCAACCCAGTATTGGTTAAAAAGCCCAGCGGGGCGTGGAGGATGTCCGCCGATTACACTGACCTGAACAAAGTGTGCCCTAAGGACGCTTATCCATTTTCAAGCATTGACCAGCTGGTTGATGATGCATCTGGCCTCAAAATACTCTCATTCATGGATGATTATTCCGGCTATAATCAAATTCCGTTACTTGAAGAGGACCAAATCAAGACGGCGTTCATCACCCAGAACGCCAATTATTGCTATACTATAATGCCCTTCGGACTGAAGAACGCCGGTGCCACATACCAGCGAATGATGAATGAAGTGTTCAAGGACTTGATTTGTGATAGCATTGAGGTTTACATTGATGATATGATCGCCAAGTCGCAAACGCCAGAGCAACACCTATCACATCTCCAAAGCGTGTTTGATAGGTTGTGAAAGTACCACATGCGACTCAATCCAAGCAAATGCGCCTTTGGCGTTCCGGCGGGCAAGTTTCTTGGCTTCATGCTAACAGAAAGGGGCATTGAGGTCAACCCCGATAAGTGCAAAGCGGTTATAGAAATGCGAAGCCCCCAAACAGTCAAAGAGGTTCAGCAACTGACCGAGAGGCTAGTGGCCCTTACCCGATTCTTGGGGAATTCTGCACACAAATCGCTCCCTTTGTTTGGCTTGCTCAAAAAAGGTACGTCCTTCCAATGGTATGATGAATGTGAGAAAGCTTTTCAGGAATTCAAAAGAGCATTGTCCTGCCCGCCGGTCCTCACAAAGCCAGACAGTGGAGAAACCCTGTACTTATACCTCGCTGTGGGCTCTGAGGCCATCAGCGCAGCTTTGGTCAGAGAGCCAAAAGAAGAAGGACATAAGCCAATTTACTTCGTCAGCAAAGTGTTGCAGGGGGCTGAACTACGGTATCAACAAGTTGAAAAGTTCGCGCACTCACACTCATCTTCGCCGCACGAAGACTGAGGTCGTACTTCCAATGCCACCCAATTACAGTCAGGACCAATCAACCTATCCGCCAAGTCTTGCACAAACCTGATCTCGCCGGCAGCATGATGTCTTGGGCGATTGAGCTGTCGGAGTACCAGATCAATTATGAGCCTAGAACCGCCATTAAGGCTCAAGCTCTCACAGATTTCATAGCCGAAATGATGCACACCTGCATCGTAGATAGCCTAGCAACTGAAACCCCACGGTTATCGATATGGAGGCTATATGTCGATGGCTCTACCAACGCCAAAGGATCCGGAGCCGGAATGATAGTTGAAAATCCAGACGGTGTGGCGATGAAGCATTCTTTATCTTTCAACTTTAATACCACTAACAACCAAGCTGATTATGAGGCCATGATTGCCGGCCTGCTTCAAGCCAAAGAGTTGGGAGCTCAACATCTCAAGGTCTTCAGTGATTCTCAGTTGGTAACATTTCAAATTTCGGGTGAATATCAAGCTAAAGGGCCGCTGATGTGCAAGTACTTAGAGAAAGTCAAAGAGATAATTTTGGCATTCAAGACAGTTGAATTTGAGCACATTAGGCGGTCAGAGAACACACGTGCAAACATTCTCGCCAAGATAGCAAGCACAAAAAGTCTAGGTAATAATCGTTTCGTCATCCAGCATAACCTGCCTAATCCATGCATCGTCATGAGTATTGCAGACATCGCTAAAGGAGTCGCCGAAAGTACCTGGATCACTCCCATCTCTAACTACCTATCAGAAGGTATCCTCCCAGCGGACTAGATGGAAGCCAAGAGGATAAAGCGGAAATGCGCTCACTTTTGCATGATGCAGGGGCGCTTATACAAAAGAGGTTGCTCAACTCCACTCTTGAAATGCCTGAACCCCAGCGATGTTGGGTACATTTTGGAAGAAATCCATGAAGGAATCAATGGCCACCACACGGACGGCCACTCTCTGGCAAAGAAAGCGCTCCGAGTAGGTTTTAATTGGCTGACCATGGAGCGTGACGCCCATGAGCACGTGAAGACGTGTGATAAGTGCCAAAGGTTTGCAGACATACATAAAGTCCCACCAGAAGAACTGACTGTGATAACATCACCCTGACCTTTTTACAAATGGGGGATGGATATCCTAGGCCCTTTCCCTGAGGCGGTAGGCAGAGTCCAATGGCTGATTGTCGCCATTGACTATTTCACCAAATGGGTTGAAGCAGAGCCAGTTGCTACCATTACTTCTCAAAGGGTGAGGAAGTTTTTCTGGAGAAACATCATTTACCGTTTTGGAATCCCAGGAGAAGTCATAACGGACAACGGCACCCAGTTTACAGATGCCAAGTTCCGGGAACTAATGAAGGACCTGCACATTCGACACCACTTCGCTGCAGTAACGGACTAGTGGAATCAGCTAACAAAATGCTAGCTAAGGGAATCAAGAAGAAGCTGGAATCTCATAAGGGGGCGTGGGTGGAAAATCTTGAGAACGTCTTGTGGGGCTATCGGACAACCGTCCAGTCTAGTACCGGAGAAACCCCTTTTAGATTGACTTACGACATAGAGGCAATGATTCCCGTCGAAATCGGAGAGCCCTCCTGGAGGAAAGACCATGTGACCGAAGTGACCAATAGTCAAAATCTCAATGAAGCATTAGACCTTCTGGATGAGCTCCGAGAGCGAGCAGCACAATCTGAGCGCCAAACCAAGGAAAGGGTAGCCGCTCGATACAACAAAAGAGTAATCGTGAGGAAATTTGAAGTAAAGGATTTAGTCCTTCGGCGAGCAGACATCGGAAACAAGAACGCCCGTGAGGGCAAGCTCGCCCCAAACTGGGAAGGACCTTATCGAATAGCCAACGAATTAGGAGGAGGAACTTATGCTTTGGAGACACTTGAGGGGAAGGCCATCCCAAGGGCGTTGAACGCTGACAAGCTCCGACGATATTATAGTTAAACCACAATGTAACCTGTATTTAATCAATAATATCGCATTGGTTCCTTCTCTGTCTCTTAGGATCAAATTTACGGGATGGTCCTCACCCCCGCCAAACGTTGGACTGGGATGGTTTTCACCCCCAGCCAACATTAAAGTTACGAGATGGTTCTCACCCCCGCCAAATGTTGGACTGGGATGGTTCTTACCCCTAGCCAACATTAAATTTACGGGATGGTTCTTACCCCCGCCAAACGTTGGACTGAGATGGTTCTCACCCCCAGTCAACATTAAATTTACGGGATGGTTCTCACCCCCGTCAAACGTTGGACTGGGATGGTTCTCACCCCCTGTCAACATTAAAGTTACAGGATGGTCCTCACCCCCGCCAAACGTTGGACTGGGATGGTTCTCACCCACTGTCAACATTAAAGTTACGGGATGGTTCTCACCCCCGCCAAACGTTGGACTGGGATGGTTCTCACCCCCAGCCAACACTAAAGTTACGGGATGGTTCTCACCCTCTCCAAACGTTGGACTGGGATGGTTCTCACCCGAAGCCAACACTAAAGTTACGGGATGATTCTCACCCTCGCCAAACGTTGGACTGGGATGGTTCTCACCCCCCGCCAAACGTTGGACTGAGACGGCTCTCACCCCCCAGCCAACACTAAAGTTACGGGAGGGTTCTCACTCCCGCCTAATCTTGGACTGAAATGATGGGTGCTTGTCATCAATTAGCAAGTTTAACAATCGTGAGAAGAAGCCGAACGCTAGGTTATAAGAGAAATTAAGCAAAGGCGCGACAAGAAGGAATTAAGCAAAGACGTTAGAAATTTAAGAAG
>NW_026899026.1:0-7011 GCF_033153095.1 Gastrolobium bilobum
CCATCTAGACTTTAACTTCCCTGGAAACAGCTTCAACCTGAAATTGAACAGAAGTACTTGATCCCCCACCTTGAAGTCTCTAGGTGTGATCTTCCTATCATGCCATAGCTTTGTCTTTTCCTTATACAAACTGGCACTTTCATAAGCAGACAAACGGAACTCATCCAATTCATCCAGCTGTAATAATCTTTTCTGTCCTGCTGCTTTGGAATCAAAATTCAGATATCTCACAGCCCACAAAGCCTTGTGCTCCAATCCAACTGGCAAATGGCATGCTTTTCCAAACAACAACTGAAATGGAGACATCCCAATAGGAGTTTTGAAAGCGGTCCTATATGCCCATAAGGTGTCATCAAGTTTCTTGGACCACTGGGTCCTAGCATTCCCAACAGTCTTCTCCAATATTCTCTTCAATTCCCTGTTGGAAATCTCAACCTGACCACAAGTCTGTGGGTGGTATGGAGTGCTTATTTTGTGCCTCACTCCATACTTAGCCAAGGCATACTCCACCATCCTATTATCAAAATGAGTGCCCCCATCACTAATGATAGCTCTAGGGACTCCAAATCTGGAACATATATTCTTTCTCATAAAAGCAATCACCACCCTGGAATCATTGGTTGGTGTAGCTATGGCCTCAACCCATTTGGAAACATAGTCAACTGCCACCAATATGTACTTGTTAGAGTAGGAAGAAGGGAAAGGTCCCATAAAATCCATACCCCAAACATCAAAGATCTCCACTTCCTGGATATTGTTCAACGGCATTTCATGTCGCCTAGAAATATTCCCAGTTCTCTGACAGTTATCACATGCCTCCACAAACTTCTTTGCATCCTTGTATAAAATGGGCCAGTAGAAGCCACTCAACAATACTTTTGCTGTAGTTCTCTCACCTGCAAAATGTCCACCATATGCAAAACCATGACAATGCCACAACACATCCTTCTGTTCTTCCTCTGGAATACACCATCGGATCACACTATCTGAACATCTATAGAAAAGATATGGCTCATCCCAAATGTATCTCTTAACATCATGCAGAAATTTCTTCCTCTGTTGCCATGTTAAATCCTTAGGCATCAATCCAGCAGCTTTATAGTTGGCAAAATCAGCAAACCCCATGGTGGGGTACTGATAGATAAGACTTTATCCCCAACCATCTCTGTTACAGCACATATTGCCAAAACATGTTCATCAGGAAACTCTTCTCTGATCACTACTTCCGGTCCTTCTTGAAGCTCTTTTTCTGTAATCCTGGATAAGTGATCAGCCACCAAATTTACTCCCTTTTTGTCCTTGATCTCTACCTCAAACTCTTGCAACAGTAACATCCAGCGGAGCAACCTGGGTTTAGCATCCTGCTTGCTTAACAAATACTTTAAAGCTGCATGGTCAGTGTAAACAATAACTTTTGATCCTAACAGATATGGCCTGAATTTGTCAAATGCACACACAATAGCCAGTAATTTTTTTTCTGTAGTAGCATAATTCTTTTGTGCATCATTTAAGATCTTACTGGCATAGTAAATGGCATGCAACAATTTATTCACTCTTTGGCCTAGTACCACTCCTACAGCATAGTCACTGGCATCACACATTAATTCAAAAGGTAATGAGAAATCAGGTGCCATCATGATAGGTGCAGTGGTCAACTTCTCTTTTAAATCATGAAATGCATGCAAACATTCATCATCAAACAGGAATTCTTGGTCCTTGACCAATAACTTGCATAAGGGTTTGGCAATTTTTGAAAAATCTTTTATGAACCGCCTATAAAATCCTGCATGACCAAGAAAACTCCTCACACCCTTAACATTTACAGGTGGAGGAAGTTTTTCTATCACAGAAATTTTTGCCCTGTCCACCTCAATTCCATTCCTAGACACCTTGTGTCCAAGAACTATACCTTCTGTCACCATAAAGTGACACTTCTCCCAGTTCAAAACCAAATTACAGTCTTGACATCTTTTCAAAACAGAATCTAAATTCCCTAGACATACATCAAAATCAGACCCAAATACAGAAAAATCATCCATAAAAATTTCTATGCATTCTTCTATCATATCAGAAAAAATGGAAAGCATGCACCTTTGAAAAGTGGCAGGAGCATTGCATAAACCGAAAGGCATCCTCCGGTATGCGAATATTCCATATGGACATGTAAAAGCAGTCTTCTCCTGATCCTCTAGTGCCATAGCTATCTGATTGTACCCTGAATAACCATCCAAGAAGCAATAGAAAGCATGTCCTGCCAACCTCTCTAGCATCTGATCCAAGAAAGGAAGTGGAAAATGATCCTTCCTGGTTGCCTTATTCAGCCTCCGGTAATCAATGCACATTCTCCAGCCAGTGATTGTCCTTGTGGGAATCAACTCATTATTCTCATTTTTCACCACAGTCATCCCCCCTTTCTTAGGCACGGTCTACACAGGACTCACCCAAGCACTGTCTGAAATGGGGTAAATCATACCAGCATCAAACAACTTCACCACCTCTTTCCTCACTACTTCCTTCATAGTGGGGTTGAGTCTCCTCTGTGGTTGTCTTACTGGTTTGACCTCTTCCTCCATCAATATTTTGTGGGTGCAAAAGGAAGGATTAATACCCTTAAGATCTGAAAACTGCCATCCAATAGCCATTTTATTCTTCTTGAGTACCTTAATCAACTTCCCTTCTTCCTCATCAGACAACATTGCATTAATGATTGCTGGATATGTTTGATCATCCCCAAGGAACACATACTTCAAATGTGAAGGTAATTCTTTAAGTTCTACCTTAGGTGCTCCTTTTGGAATGGCATCAATTTTCTTCTCAAGCTCTTCCACTTCTGGCTCTTCTTGGTAATCTTCCTTACCTGTCTCTTCTTCTGATCTTTTTTCCTCAACTGGAAATTCTTCTTCTTTATTCACTTCTTCCACAACCTCCTGTATCACATCCAATCTAAAACAATCCTCTACATCAACAGGGTGCTTGATGGTTTCAAATACATCAATTGTGACTGTTTCCTCATCCACCCTTAGCAACAACTTTCCTTGTTCAACATCTATCAAAGATCTTGTTGTTGCTAAAAAGGGTCTTCCTAACAATAGAGGACTTTCTGTATCCTCTTCCTCCATGTCAAGAATCACAAAATCCACTGGAAAAATAAACTTGTCTACCTTGACCAAGACATCTTCAACCACACCTTCAGGCCTCTTGATAGATCTATCTGCAAGATGCAGAATAAGATTGGTCTCCTTCAAAGTGTTGATTCCCAAAGCTCTACATACTGTCAACGGCATCAAGTTTATATTGGCTCCCAAATCGCACAATGTCTTTCCCACCTCCACATCTCCTATAGCAATAAAGATACTGAAGCTTCCAGGATCTTTCATTTTTGTTGGAAGCTTCTTTTGGATTAGGGCACTACACTCTGCTGTTAGGGCCACTGTCTCACCATCAGTTAATTTCCTCTTCTTAGTAAGAAGATCCTTCATGAACTTTGCATAGTGAGGCATATTTTCCAGTGCTTCAGAAAATGGTATGTTAATTTGTAATTTTTTGAAGATATCCAGAAATCTTGCATAGTGCTGTTTCTGAATCTCTTGCTTCAACCTCTGAGGGTAGGGAACTTTAGCATAGGGAGATAAAATAACTGGCTGTTCTTTATTGTCAGCCATCTTCTTCTTTTCCCACTTCATCATCTTTTGTGGGGAAGCATTTTTACCAACTTCTACCTCTCCTTCATTCTTATTGTCCTTCCCTTCCTCTTCTTTATCAATTCCAACTATAACATCTCAACAACTACTTCCTTCTCACTTTTCTCATTTCTCATCTTCTCTACTTCATCATCAGAGACTACATCTTCAACCACAACCTCTTCTTCATTCTTTTTATTTTCCACATTCTTTTCACTGGTTGAAGTACCAACCCACTTCTTGTCATAATTGCTTTACGGTGCTCCTTAGGATTCACTAGTGTATCACTTGGAAATTTCCCTTGTGGTCTCTCTGATATCTGTCTTGATAATTGACCAATCTGGGTCTCCAAATTTCTGATTGATGCTTCCTGATTTCTGAAAGAAGTTCTGGTCTCCTGCATGAATGCAGTTGTCTCTTCCCTGAATGAATTAGAACCCTGAATATAATCCTGAGTTGTCTTAGATAACTGAGCAAACGCTTTCTCCCATGCAGCAGGATCACTTGACTGCTCCTTCATATGTGGTGGTGGAGGATGTAATGGTGGATTCAATTGATGGTTGGAACTATAGCTGAATCCTGGGTGTTGATTCTTGTTCTTCCATGGTGGCATATAAACATTCCTTCCCTGATTGTTGTAGTTCCTTTGATTATTCTGATCATACCACACTCCATTCACCTCTACTTGTTCTGGTGATCCCCCATAATCACACTCCTCTGTCACGTGGCCTTTGCCACAGATAGCACATACACTTTTGGTTTCCACAGAGGCTACCTTTTGTGAAGAGAGTTGCTAAATAAGGGTATCTAATTGTTGCTGCTGTTGTCTCTGTGTCTGCATCAGTTGATCATTCCTTGCCAACAGAGCATCATACTCATCCAACCTGATGACTCCTGTCCTTCTGTCAGCCACTGGGGCATTATCAAATTCTTGAGATGCTAATGACTCAAAGATATCCAAGGCTTCTTGAGGGGTCTTGGTAGTCAATGATCCACCAGCAGTGGCATGCACCAAGGTTCTAGTGTTAGTGGTCATTCCTTGCAGGAAGATTGCTGCTTGTTGCCATGCCTCAATTCCGTGCTGTGGACATTTCCTCAACAAAGTCTTGAATCTCTCCCAAGCCTCATAAATGGATTCCGACTCTTTCTGCTTAAAGCTTGTAATCTCATCCTTCAACTTGGCCCTCTTGGATGCTGAGAAAAACCTCTGCAAGAACTTGGTTTGCAGATCATCCCAAGTTGTTATACTTCCTTGTGGCAATGATTGCAGCCATCTCCTTGCATCATCCGTCAGTGAATGAGTGAATAGTCTCAACAGAATTGCATCTCTTGTGACACCATTTATCTTCACAGTATCACTCAACAATAGAAAGTTCTCTATGTGCAAGTAAGGGTCCTCTGCACTGGTTCCAGCAAACTGATCCTTCTGCACCAAATGTATCAAAGCAGGCTTCAATTCCAAGTTGTTGGGCTCCACTGTTGGGCGCACAACACTCCCAATTGGAGGAATCACTGCAGGAGTCATGTACTCTCCCAGTGTCCTCTGTGGTGGTGGTGGTGGTCTGTGATTCTCTGTCATTATCTCTTCCTGATTAACCGTACTTGATTCACCAATTTCTTGCAACTGTCTCCTTTGCCTGGCTGCCCTTTTGTGCTTCCTCAATGTCCTTTCTAATTCTGGATCATACAACAACAAATTCGGATCAAGTGTACCTCGCATATACCAGAATCAAAATTGACCAGAAACTTAACATAAACTAAAATACCGAAAATAAAAGGATTCAATCTCAGAATTCTATAGTATCAGTTAGTGTTGAAAAACAAATTCCCCGGCAACGGCGCCAAAAACTTGTTGAACATTTAGCAAGTTGTAACACCCTCTCTTGTAGGCCTCCAAGAGAGTTGTTTGCTAAGCGGAATTAGAGTTCTTTAATAGTATTTTAGAGACTGAAAAAAAATTTCGCTTTTACATTGCCAATTAAAACTAAAGAGGGGATCTGGTTAATTACAAAAATCAGAGTACACAAAATTTCTTAAACTTATTAAAAATATAAATTTCCTGATGGACCTTGCTGTCTTTAAAAATTCGTATAAAATCCAGTTCAACGATTCAAAAATATATTCTTTGTAATCTGGAAACTAGACATCTGGGGCTTCACGTTCATATGAAATAATAGTGATTTGGAGTTCGTTTCCCCCTCGAAACATAACTCGCAAAATAAGAGAGAAAATAGTGGAAATATCCCAAATGTCCTGGCTGGTAAAATTCATGACAAATCGATCTTTCAGAATTTCTTTGCAAGGTTTATATATAATGAAACTAGACACCTTGGGCTACACGTGCATATAAATTATAAGAAAATCGGAGGTCCGTAGCCCCAGTACGACAACTTACAAAGTGCTCGCAAAGACTTTTCAAAACTCAGCATTAAGATAACGTGTCAAAATCCTTTTCGCAAACGTTTCAACATATGTTTCCAAAATACTTGCTGGTCATAAAATCGTAATGCAATAATAAAATCATAGTTCACAGTAATACAAGCTTCTCAATTTCATACAGTCATCCATAAAATATCACATCAATAGCAGCATGCCCAAACAGTAGAAGCCAACAGAAAATATCCAAGTCCTCAAAAGCTTTTACGTCCTCCTGCCATTTTGTAAAAGTAGCAGCCCCAAAGGGGTGAGAGAAAATCCCAGTAGTGTGGCAACAAAACCATAATGCAACAATATTAACTAGGCACAAAATCATAAATAGTCACTTCAAACATTTAATCCTTTTCATCATATATCATAACGCGTATATAACGCCATTTTTCCTTTACGCTCATAGCACCGTCGTGCGCGTAGCATCACAGTGGGTATTCCTAATGGCTCCCATGAAGGTGAATCCCACTGTGGAACCTATGCGGACTGAAGCCAAGTGTCCCCTCTCCTGGTACCAGGCATGCCTATATGATGCATGCTCAGTCACATGTCCTCAATACAAATATATATATATTCAAGATGTCATGAATCAAGTATACATGCCATGTTATGCAATCGCACCCAACAGAAAAATGTATTATGATGTAAAATGCATGCATGTATCATATCATCCTTTCATATTCTTACCATTGGCTCATCATCATCATAACATACATAGAAAAAATGTGAGCAACACATCACAATTCCATACACTAGCCAATAGTCACATTAGGTAATACCGCCTACACATACCTTGGTGCTTTTAAGTACTAACCAAACAGCAGTGTATAGGCCCAACGTTTCAAGAATATTGCGCACCTAAACATAAGTATACAAGTCAGAATCCTATTCTAAGGGAACTTCC